>NW_011918371.1:0-14664 GCF_000151845.1 Pteropus vampyrus | reverse complement strand
AATACCCAGACGCCTCCGGGACGACCGGACACAGGGTCGGAGGCTGTTAGCCGATCCCAGAGGCCCAAAGTGTCACGACGGGTGGCCTGTTAGAAGTGTAATCAAGGGACTCAGGGATACAGGCTGCTTCCCGGTGAGCCAACGAGGCCCCCGGATCAACATAGCGGTCGTCTCTCCAGTCCCCAAGTTGGTCATGGTAAGGGACAGACTTGGCAGCTGGAGCAATAACCCCCACGGGGCCACTGGGCCGTGGGGTAAGAGCTATCGTGGTGGGGAGGGCGCAGCGACCCCTCTGATACAGGCCCCGCCCCAGGCCAAGACAGTGAGTCAAAAGCAATACCGGATGCTGGTGGGCATGGCTGGGCAGGTGGTGGCGGTGTTGGTGGCAGAGACTAGCGACGTTATTGGGAACCTATAAACGCAGGGGAAGAGGAGGCAGGAAGCATGGGGGATGAAGACAGTGGACAAGGTGTGAAGATCCAGGATTCTCTCCAAGGGGGGAGAGGGGTGGAAATGGCCAGAGGGATGCCAGAGGCTTCCAGTGGATGGACGGCGAATGTTTCCTAGGACGGGGTTGGGTACAGGAGATTCTGCTCTGTGCTTCCGTTGACCATTTCATGAGGTCTGAAATAGCACAGCGTGTCTGTAAAAGGCACTGGGAGAAGTGGGGGTGGGTGTGGTCCGCACACAGGCCGGGATGTGGGGGGCCCGCTTGAGGAAGGCCTCCAAAGATTCAGAGAGCACCCAATGTCCTCGCTGGGCCACCTTCTCCAGCAGAACAGGAGAAACTAGGCCTTTGAGAGCCCTCAGGCAAGAGGTGTTCAGACACCTCAGGCCTCCCCGGGAGGTCAGCCAGGGTGGGATGCGGGAGCGAGAGGCGAGGGCAACAGAGGGGTGTGGATGGGGAGGAGAGAGGACAAAGGAACGGCACGAATAGAGGGCTGCTGGAGGAGGCGTGGGTGGCAAGCAAGGGAAACCGTCACCCTCGCGGGACTTATGGAAACCAAGGGAGGACCGGTCCCCCGATGTCAGGACCGCTCAGCTCAGGGAAGACTGGGACCAGTAGTTTCAGGAAAATGGGGAGAGACGGCTGGCACCCTATCGCCACGGCGGGCCACCGCCTACCGTATGCATTGGCCGTGCAACCAGCCAGACCTTTAAAACACGTCTGGACATACGGCTACCTATACGTATTCACGCTGTCGTGTTGCTTTTTCACTTAGAAACGTGTATCGGGTGTGCAGCAACTTGCCGTGTGCAGTCAGAAGGACGCTTTTGGAATCGGTGACCACGGCCCCACGCTTTCCTCGGGACGGCCGCATTTTAACCTACTGGACGCATATGCCTCGTCACGTCCATCCTTTCCTCCCTGACGGGCATCGAGACTGTCTCCCGTCGCCGACATCCTGTGCCCGTGTCGCGATGCACTAGGCGGACCAGCGTGTCTGCGGAAGGTGTACCGGGAGGCGGACTTTCTGGGTCGTAGAGGGAACGGGTGCTTGGTCACTTTTAAGATTTTCCGCTCAAAGCGAGGGCTCTGGAGCAGGGCCGCCCGCTTCGGATCCCGCCGCTGATCGCGACGAGCCGGATGACCTTGGGCCGGGGGGTGAACCTCTGGGTGCCGGTTCCCTCACCTGCAAGTGGGCGGTGACACCGGGTACTGTGGGGGGGATGCGTTACCGTTTAAACCGCGCCGCTCGGGAGAGCGCCAGGCACCGAGTCGTGCACGTTTCTTCCCATGGAGTCGGAGAGATCGGCCTCCCAAACGGGCGCTCTGGGCCGCAGCCATGCCCCGCACACACAACGCCCCGCCCCGGCCCCCACCCCTGCCCCTCCCCGCCCCATTCCCTCCAGCAGAGGGCGAAGCACAAGTTCGCTCATCGACCCTCTCCCCTGCCTTGGAACCGTGACGTTCTTTGACTGCTGCAAAGCGGGCGTGCGAAAAGCCGGTAGTCGTGGTTTGAGTTCCCGTCCCGTGAACTGCGACCGTGATGTGTGTGCACTGGCCATCGGGGTTCCCGTTCTTTGAATGGACTCAGCGGGGCCGGGGCTGAGGAAGGGGGGCAAACGATTTCCCGGCCTGTCCGCCAGTCAAGCTCCCTGAGCGCACAGGCGCGGGCCCCTTCGATCGCCCGTCGTTGACAGTCATCGTCGCGGTGCGACAGCGACCGTGCGGCCCGTGCGCACCAACACGTTTGCTCTCTGGCCCTTTAGGGACGTTGACTGCGGGGCTCCTGTGCCCGTTTTCCCAGTGCGTTTGGGGGGTGGGAGGTGCGTCAGTCTCGTGCTGGCATACAGGCCGGCGGGTCCTTTGTGCGCCAGGTGCTGCCCCTCCATCCTGACGGCTCATCCACACAACCCCGCCCCCAAATGGCTGCCATACCCCCCACCCCGGCCCAGCCCCCGCCCCGCCTTAAAGATGGCAAACGGGGGCCGAGTGCTGCGACACTAGTCGGAACGCGGGTACCGGGCCTAGGGAGGCGGGACAGGAAGTGCTGGGCGCGGAGCCCCGACGACCGACCGCCGACCCACGACCGCCCCGCACTCGGCCGCCCCGGGCTTCCGGGCCCGGAGGCCCTGCGCCCTATTGGCTGGCGCCTCGAGGGGCGGGCCCCCGAGGGGCGCGCTGGTTGGCGGGGCCGCGGACCAATGAGGACGCCGCGGCGCGGGCGTTGAGGGCGCGCACGAAGCCGAAGCCGCGCGGTGTTTGAGGCGAGCTCGTGCGACACCTGCGGTGACCGTCGGCGCCGTCAGAAGGCCTCCGCGTTCCTGTCGCGCGCGGCCGCCCGCTTCTTTCGCTGCCGTGCCCAGGGCGACCGTCGTCCCGGAAGAGCCGCGGCATGAGCGCCTCCGACGAGGGGTCTGTGTGGGGAGCGGGGCTGAACCCCGAGGGCGAGGAGCCGGCCGACAGCCCGCCGGGCCGCCCCCGATTCCCGTGGGGTGTCGCTGTAGGCCGCGATCTGGGCACGCCGCGCAGCAGCGAGGGCGAGGGCCCGTTCCCGGACTCCGAGGGCTTCGAGTCCGAGTGGGAAAGGATGGAAGCGGGCGGGCGGGTGCTCCGCGGCCGCGAAGGCCGGCCCGGCTCCCCGGCCGACGCCCAGGGGCCCACCCTGGGCTACCTCGCCGACGAGGCCACCACGGCCCTCCTGCAGCAGCTGACCGACCGCGAGGCCCTGCGTGTGCGCAGAAACCCCTCCCCGGAGAGCGGCAGCACGCACTTGTCCGCGCTCTGGGGGGACGTGGAGGCCGCCTCGGCGGGCCGAGGCGTGCTGGCCCAGTCGTGGGCGGGGGCGCAGCTGGCGTCCGCCGCCCCGCTGCACCCCTGGGTGCCCCGCGGAGGCCGCGCCTGGGGCTACGCGAAGAGAGGCGCCATGGGCAGGCCGGGCCGCACCGCGGGTCGCCAGCGGCCCTCCGACGCGGGCCCGGTCCGCCTGCCTTCCGACTCCTCCGACTCCTCCGACGAGGCCGGGGAGATCCAGCGGATGAGGGTGAGCATCTGCCGCAGAGAAGCGAGGCAGGCCCGAGCCAGCAGCCCCGAGGGGCCCGGGGACACAGGCCGACAGCCGAGCTTCCACCAGACGCCAGGCCCGTTCCCGTCCTCCGCCTTCCGGGGGCGCGGCTCGCTCGCGGGGAGGCAGGCTGTAGGAGAGCGGGAGGCCTCCCCCGAGAAAGTGCCAAGTGCCGTCTGGGGGAAGGCAGAGGGCAGGCCCAGCTACGCGGGCAGGGCGGGCAGGGCGGGCGGCCCGCCCAGGGCCGCTCCGAGGAGGAAGGCGGCCCAGGAGAAGAAATCCGCCGCGGGCGCCTCCAAAGTCGCCCTGGGGAGAAGCTTTCCTTCCTGGGGCCAGAGAGCCTCGGCCACGCCCCCGGAGCCAGGCCCGTTCCCCACCGTCTCGGGCATGCGGCTGCTCAGCAGGGACAAGAAGCAGCCGTCGTCGGGCCCCGCGCCGTGTGGCTCCAGGCAGTTCAAGCCGTCGGGCGCGGGGAGGAGGCCTGCGGCCAGGAGGGGCCAGGAGTCCGAGCCCGTGGCCGGGGAAGATGGGGACCCGAGGAGAGAGCCAGCCGCCGAGGGCCAAGTGAGTACCAGGCCGCGGCCGTCCCCTCTGCCCACCGGCGGCCAGGCTCTGCCCACGTGGCCTCCACTCCCGACCCTCCGTCAGGGGTCGTCCCGGGGGGCAGGGGTTGGGGCCCAACTCCATGTCTCTAGGAGGCCAGATCGCGGTGGCTCTGGCCCATGCCATGCCTTCAGAGAGCCAGCAGTTGGGGCGTGGGGGCCCCGTTCTCCACGCCTGGCCCATTTCCCACGTCCTCCAGCAGAGAGGGCCTGGCTGGGAGGGAGGGCGGTGGCAGGCCATTCGGATGGCCGCGGGCGTAAAAGTTGGGCCGCCAGGCTTCGGCCGTGCAGACCGGCGGCCTTCCTGATTCCTGCTTCCCAGCCACACCCCAGACCTCCCTTGCACCGGCCGGGGGCTGGCCACAGGAGAAGTTGTGGACCACGCACCGGCCTCCCACTGCCCTCCCTCTTCCCGGCCTCACCCCAGCCCCTGAACACACACGCGTGCACACGGCCGCGTGCGCGCATCCCGCGGCCAAGTCCGTGAGAACGTTTTCGTTTTCATCTCCAACGCAGGAGCCGGGGCCGTCTTGCCCGTGCACACATCGAGGAGAGCGTGGAGAAAGCAGCAGTGGCAACTTCAGGGCCAGAGCCCCCCAATTTCAACGACGCGCTCGGCCCAGGGCCGTGAGCCAGGTGGACGTCCGGCCCAGGGGGCCTGCCCCATCCAGTGAGTCCTGCGGGCTTGGTGGGAGTGGGCCCGAGGGCCCCGGGAGGGAGGCCTCTGGCTCTGGCCCTGGCTCTGCGGGGGCCCCACTGACTCCTGCCTCCCCACTCCCCACACAGCTTTTCCCACAGGAAGCCGCAAGTCCGCAGGGCTGGCCTCAGGCCGCCTCCTCCTGTGCGAGGGGCTTGTGCGCAGGGGCGGCTCGCTGCCAGCAGAGGGTGGTGCCGCCTCACGTCTGGCCCTGCTAAGCCCCTGCCACCTCCCCGGGAGCTCTGGGAAGCTGCATGTGTGTTCCTTTCCTCTCAGGTGACCAGGAGCCAGTTGGCCGTCCCCAGAGACTGGAGAGGGAGCAGCAGCCACCTCCTGGAGCAGAGGGTTGTCCCAGGGTAAGGCTCTGTCTGTTTCCTCGAAACACAGGCCCCGACTGGCCCACGGGACCCGTGTCGGGGTTAAAATGGCACGTGCGTCCGTCCCCCGCCCTCCGTCGTGCACCCCCTTTCCCGGGAGGGGCCCGTGGCAGTCTAGCCCCGGGGGTGAGGGCTCGTGCAGGAGAGAGGAGTCTCGGCTGTGCTAATCCTTTCTCCTTCGCTGGCGTCCGCCGGCCTAGTGCCTCGTGCTGCAGAGAGAAGTAGACGACCTTAGAGAGCGGCTGGGTATGCGGACCCTCGGCCGGGATTGGGGCTGGACTGCGGGTCTCAGGGCGGGACTCGGGGGCCTGGGGCTGAGAAGAGGCACGGTGCAGGTGCGGGTGGCCTCCCAGGGACCGATGTCCCGGTGCGGTGGGAACCTGGCCTGGTCCTGGGCCGCCGGGCACGTGCGGCGAGGGTGCGTGCAAAGGGCAACGTGTTCTCTGAGCCGCAGGCGCCCTTTGCCGCCGAGAACCGGCCCTGGAGGTGTCCTGCTCTCGGGACCTTTAAAGACGCCGCATTTTAGTTCCCTTTAGCTGCCGCTCGCTGTGGCTTCCCCGGGCCGTGTGTGCGTGTGCGTGCGTGTGCGTGCGTGTGTGTTTATGTGCCAAGTTCCGAATGCTTGTGACGTGCCCCGAAGCCTCAGAACTAGGTCCGTCCCTTTGGGATGATAGTGCCCCTTCGAAGTCAGGTGGTGGCCGAGTGAGTGGGACCCGGGGCTCCTTGGGTGGGGCTGGAGGGCTTTCCGGTGGCCGGCTGCGTGGAGGTCGCCCACAGGGACGGCGGCGGTGGGGGTGGCGGGCTCCTCCACCCCTGAGTCCGCAGGGCGTGCGTCTGCCTCTCTGTTTCAGCAGCCATGCAGTCCCTGGTAGACAAGCGCGAGGACCTGTGAAGTGAGTGGCACGCAGCGCACCCCTCCGCACGGTCGGGGTGTGGGAGTGCTGTGGGCCGGCCCCGCGGGACGCTCGTCCCTGACTCTGCTCTGTTTGGCAGGTTGAACCCAGCCCCTTCGGACCAGCGGGGCAGCCGTTAACGCGGGGAGCCCCGATCCCCGCCACGCCGGTCTCCTGTTCTGCCTCAGCCCGGCCTTGCTCGCCCGTTTTGCGTCGGCCGCAGCTCTGTTCATAGTCATTTTCAATTAAAGTTTCTCTTGTACCCTGTGGTCTGTGCTGGAGGGTTGGGGGGAAGAGGGAACGGGGTGGGGCGGGGCCGCGAGATGCCCCAGTTCGCGGCCTTTCCCAGCTCCGTGCCTCTGGCTCTCCTCGGGCCTCCTCCCTGTGGGCATCTGGCCAGCGTCGGGCCCGAGCCCTGCGGCCAGGCCACCAGCGGTCCCCGAGCCTGGGTTCTGCGTGCCTCGGCCTGGCCCCGTGGGCATCTCCTCCCTTTCCTCTGCGGGCCCTGTCGGTGTTCTCTCCCGATTCCCTCCGTTTTGGGGTGTCTCGCGGTTGCCACCCTCGCCCCCTTCGCGTCCTGCACCAGGAGCCCGTGATCCCCTTCCCGAGCTCCGTCCGGCTTCCCTTCCCGCCCGGGGTTCCCGGCCAGGCCAGCCCGCTTCGCCGTCTGAGCATCCTCGATGTCTCGCAGGGCTGTCCTCAGGTGGCCTTCCCGGCACCTGGGCTTGGGCGACTGAGAGCGCAGGTGAGCTCATCTTCCCCTCCCCGGGCCCCGTCCTCTGTGGTGTGCTCAGGTCCCTCTGGTGCCCCTGTGCCAGCGGAGAACTCCCCCAAGATCCCTCGGAGAACTCGCCCGGGAACGCTCGGTAGGCCGCTGCTCTTTGGCCCTCCCCTTTGGCCCGGGGTCACCAGTGCTGTGGGTTGTCCGTCCTTGGTTTCAGGGCTGGCGCGGGCGGAAGTCACAGCCCACAGAGTTGCGGAGCAGAGCGGAAGGGACTGGGAACGCAGCGGGCTGGGGGGAGTGGGGTGGGCGGAGAGCGCAGGTTACTGTCCGGCCCGAAGGACGGGGACCGGGTCTGAGGTCGTGGCCATTGTCCGGCTTTGGGGAAGCGCCAGCCCGCACTACTCGCAGGCGTCCAGCTTTCCTGGCCTTGTCACCCCTCCGGTCCGGCCAGCCCACTGCCACTCACCCCCAGCCAGGGCCTCCACGGCCCCGTTGCGAAGGGGCCAGTCGGTTGCTGTGGCGAGGGCAGTTGATAGGTGTCACTGTTCCTGCGCGGTCCCCTTGCAATACTCTTCGTCCAGCTCGGACACAGATCTTCCCGGAAAGGAGTTCTGCGTCCCCGCCCAGGCTCCCAGCCTGCGTCTTTAGGTCACACCACAGTGAGTCTGAACCTCGTTTGAGTCCCGCTCACTGACGCTGGGTAACGGGTCCTGTCTCCCTCCGGGACCCAGGGTTGTGGGGCCTGGGACTCAGAGGGCCACACTGGCGCTTGAGTGGCTTGAGGGATGCTTCTGCCAGACTCCATTCCCAAGAGACTGGCGTTTCATGTAAGAAAGTGGGGTTAGTGACGGTGGATGGAACGTGCAAGGGTGGCATGGGTGTCTGCGTGCCTGCGCGTGCCCCGGCGTGTCTGAACAAAACTGAGCGAGTGATGTCCCTCGAGGAGAAAGATGTGGTTCGGCACGTAAAGCAAGTAGAGACCCTGGTCACGACCCGTAAGGGACCGCATCAGCCAAAGCGGGGGTGGGGTCTGCTCTTTTCAAGAGGACTTGTGAAACTCCTTACTCGCAGCAGGGTCCACGCGGGCAGGGCGTCTGGACGCTCAGCGTCCGAGCTGTTGCAGGCGGCTCTGGACCCTCTCGGCCAGTCTGTCGTGCCTGACCACTCCTGTGTGTGTCATGGAGTGGGAATGGGGAGGATGGCCGCCTCAGAGTGGCCGGGACACGCCTCATCCCCGAGGCAGGGCGCTCACGATGGAGGCTGCCCCCACCCCCAGGAGCCCACCGGAGCACGGGCCAGGTGGGCGCAGTGAAGAAGGGACGGAAAGAGTGACCGCAGCGGGGACATCGGGCAGACGCAGTTCCACCCTGCCTCCATACGCTCGCCCCGTCTCCCTCCCGGCCCCGCACTGTGAACTTGGGTGGACAGCCCATCGCGCACGGCACAGGCCATCCCCGCAGCCCTCAGGGCCGGGAAGGATGCACGTGGGCCTTCTCCTGCCACCTCAGGCCCCTTACTTCACAAGGCGCACTTGACCGCCAAGGCTACGGCTTGGCCCTGACCCGCTGGTCATTTCCTGGCTCGTGACACAGCGTGCTGCTGTCTGGCTGGCTAAGTTGGCCGGTCGGTCGTGGCAGGCAGGAACACAGCCCTTGGGCCGAGTCCTGCCAGCGTCCCCTCCCTCCTCCAAGCACACGACACCCTCCTTCACAATCGAACCGACTCCTGCACAGCGGTGTGGCTCTACACTTGAGCAACTCGGCCCGTGGCCCAGCGCGTTCCGGGCGCTTCTGCGGGAGATGCGGCGGGGGCTGCAGCTCCAATGAAGGAAGGATGTCAGGGCCCCGCGGGAAAGGGGGCGGTCGGACCCCCGCCCTAAGTCGGAGCGCCCCTTGGGCCCTCCGCTCCAGCCCCTCTCCAGGCTGGCAGGCAGCGGTGGCTGACCCAGAGAGGCCTGGGGCCCAGCCTGCGTCCTTCTGCTTCCTGCCCAGTGCCTGGGCGCACCCCTCCCCGCCCCGCCAGCACCACCTCGACCAGCCGATGGCTCTACTCGACCCTGAGGGGGGCACTGGACCCCAGGGCAGGTGGGGGGATGTTAGCGCTGGAGAGGGAGCTGAGCGCCGTAGGCTCAGTGACGGTGCCCATAGACATCCAGGTCCTACTTCGCGGAAGCGGATGCCATGCTGCCTTGCTTGGCAATCGAGAGCGGGGTGAAGGTTACTGGCAGCTCTCTGTGCTACTCCGCTTACTTGAAGGTAGGGGGATATTCATAGACTACCCGCTCAGCCTCAGTATCATCTTATGGGGATAAGAGTGGAGTAGGGTGGCGGAAATATAGGTCATAGTGATGTGATATGAGAAGGATGTTTTCCTTCATCACTGGCTTGGAAGATAGCGAAGGTAGGTGAGATTCAAGGAATGCATCATCTTCTAGTGCTGGAAGGACAAGGAGGCTGATACCCTCTAGTGCCTCCCGAAGGGGTAATCTTGATATTAGCCCCGTGATTCCTATGGCTGACTCTGCCTTACAGGACTATAATAATAAAATACTGTGCTTTTTAAGAAAATTTGTAGTAATTTGTTATGGCCATAATAGCAACGTAATACACTCGGGGATAATAACGTTTCAATTGCTGCTCTATGGAGCTCTGGAGATTTGTTGACATATGTGCCTAGCCGTGATGCAGCCATGGTGGTGAAGCCCTTAGCCAAATTCCACATGTATAATAGGCCTGGGCTCTCAATTTTTCATGTCCATTCATGACCTTAAACTCTGCAGGCCAAGTAGATTGTCTCCTCCACAGAGTCCATGTAGGGTGGAAGGTACATGAGTGAGGAGGTCAGTGAGTGTCAGAAAGGGCAGCCATCCCTAGCTGTGGCAGAGACCCAGCATATCGCACAGGGCTATATGTGATGACAATCATAGTATAAGAGACTTGTCTTTGCTGTCAGTAACTCCTTGGTGAACTTGGACACCTTCATGCACATCTACTCTCAATGTCCATGCCGAGAACTCCTCCTTTCTCTATTCGCATTTTCTAATTATCTATTATCTCTAATGTTTCACCAAGAAGATATAACAAGTATAAATATATTAACACCTAACATCGGAATACCCAATTATGAGAGCCAAACACTGACATAATTGGAGAGAAACAGACAGTAATACAATAATATAGGAGATTTTAATATTCCACTTTGAATAATGGATAGAACAATGAGAAACAAGATCAATAAGGAAACAGTGGACTTGAACAACATTATAGGCCAATTAGCCGTAATAGACATATACAGAGGAGTTGACCCAATAACATCAAACTACACATTTTTCTCAAGTGCACACAGAATATACTCCAGGATAGATTATTTGTTAGACCATGAAAAAAATTTAAAAACTTTACAAATTGGAATCATATCAAGTATCTTTTCTGATCTCAATGGAATAAAACTAGAAACCAAGATCAAAAAAGAAAATTGAGAAATTCACCAATGTGTGGAAATTAAACAGACTCTTGAAGAACCAATTGGTCAAAGAAGAAATCACAAAGGAAATTAGTATGTGAGACAAATGAAAAGGAAAACACGATACACTAAAATATAAAAGAAAAGCTTTAGTAAGAAGGAAGTTTATAGTTTGTAAATACCTACATTGGAAAATAAGAATGATCTCAAAAACCCTTAACATTACATCTCAGTGTAAAAAAAAAAAAAAAAACTAGAAAAAGAAGAACAAACAACCCAAAGTTAGCAGAAAGAAGGAAATAACAAAAGTTACAACAGAAATAAGCCAAATAGAGTAAAGAAAAAGTGTAGAAAAAAATCAACAAAACTAAGAGTTTTTTTAAAGGTAAACAAAATTGACAAACTCTAAGATAAGCTAACTAAGAGAAAATGAGGGATGACCGAAATAACAAAAATAAAAAATAAAAGAGAAGACATTACATTGAGTTCCTTAGAAATAAAAAGGATCATAAGAGATTACAATGAGCAATTATATGTCAATAAATTGGATAACCTAGAAGAAATGGTTAAATTCCTATAAACATACAATCTACTAAGACAGAATCATAAAATAATGTAAAACAATCTGGACCAGAGAAGACTAAAATGATGATGTAGGAGATCCCAGGCAAAGATCAACAATTGGAAGCTGTCCAAAAAGAAAAAAAAAATAGCTCTGGGAGAGCTCTAGATTCCACTTAAGAAGTTTTAGCAACATAATGGAAGAAAAAAACCTGAGAATAATCACACAAGAAGATAAGGAAGACAGTTTCACGTTGCCCGCATCGTCCTATCTCCCAAGCTGGCATTGTTTGACACCAAGAAGGAATTTCCCAGATAGAAAGAGTTCTCCTCACCAGGAAATGGAGAGTGGAGTAAGCAACCAGCTTCTCCAGCCTTTCAGGGTACCACACAAAGGTCTCACTTCAGTTTCTCCCCACTTAGGCCAGCAAAACTGAGTCATATAGAGATGGCTAGGAACAAGGAAGAAAAGCAAGGGTTATTATTAGCAGACATTCACTGGGGACAATGAGGGAGTGACCTGCTTTGCAGACAAACTCAGTGGATTTCACTACTGATGAAGCCAATGACCAGCATAGCAGGTTTCGCCCTACAGATATTTGTGTTTACTGATGCCAGCTGCCTGAGTCCCTTCATGTTGCTTCCCCTCCACCCCCACCAGAGCCTGGAGTCATGCTGGCAGCCAGCTTGGGGCTCAGTGGCTGCATGAATACAAGATGCCAGCCTACACTCTCGGGCTGATCCCCACTGCTGTATGTTTGCTCATGGCTAGCCCCTTCAGCTGTGTACTTGCACACCACAAGGCTGATGCCCATCACTGGCCTCCACTGCAGTGTGCATGTCCAGAGGGCGAGGATGCAGCCACAGGAGAGGACACTAACAGCCAGGGTCTCTGCATCTGCTGTGGGCGAAGATAAGGCCCTGCCTTCAGTCACTGGCTGGCCAAACTACATCTACCTGTAGCTAGAGCCTCCAGCTGTGCATCTGCATACTCTCAGCGCCGGAACCTATCAGCAGTCTCTACTGTAATGTGCATGACTGGGAGCAGAGTGTGCAGGCATGGAAGAGCATGCCAATAGCCAGGGCCTCTGCAGCTACCAGTGAGCCTACAGTTGGCCCTGACCATTGCTTCAACTCTGGCCCCCATTACCATCTGTGTCTGCACCTGACCCCTACCACTGCAGAGGTACCTGAAGCTGGCCCCCACAGTTGAGTGTGTATACAACACTGGCTCCTGCTAGCAACGCTGCCTACTCTCATCCCTAGCCACCAGAACAAGAGCACCCTAACAGAACTTGCAGCCACTGCAGATCTCCCACAGTGCTCAGCAAAGACCACACAGTTGTTGACACTGTGGACCTCAGTGCTCTCAGCCAAAGCGATATCGCACACCCCTGGACCTGGTGCTGTTATATGCCCACATATTTGGTGCTCTGTACCACTACATGCAGGCCACAGCATGCTCCTGTGTCCCCCCAACCATGAGTGAAAGGCTTCCCTTACTGACATTAGTCCATAAAGTCTGGAAGAGGTAACTGCTTCTTCAAATACACAGAAACCTATGCAAGGCTACAGGGATCATAATAATCAGGAAAAGGTGACTCCACTAAAGGAATACAGTAAACCTCTAGTAACTGGCGTCAAAAAAATGAAGATCCAGGAATTGCCTGACAGAATTCAGAATACTTGTTCTAAATAGGTTTAGACAGCTATAAGAGAACATAGATAAACAATATAGTGGTACCAGGAAAACAATAAAAGAACAAAATGAAATTTCGACAGTGAGATAGAAAACAAAAAGCCAAGCAGAAGTTTTAGAGATAAATAATATGAGTGGATTGAAGAATTCAGTACAGAGCTTTAATATCAGACTTCACCCAGCAGAAGAAGGAATCAGTGAGCTTGGAGACATATCAATTGAAATGATCTCATCAGAGGTGCAAAAAAAAGAAAACAAAGAATGAAAATGAATGAAGAAAGTTTGCAGGACGCCATCAAGAGAAATAATGTATTATTGGAGTCCCAGAAGAAGAGAAGATAAAAGGGGTAGAAAGTTTATGTAAAGAAATAAACATTCCAGACAAGATGGCAGAGTAGGCAAACACTGTCTCCTCTCACAACAACATCAAAATCACACCTAAACTACAGAACAATCATTGAGAAACACCTGAAGTCTACTAGTAGGAAGGGCAGAGACATGTTTCTGGCTGGTCCCACGCCTACATGTGGCAGTTAAAAATTGGGAGGGATATCTTAGCTGTGGAGGTTCCCCTCTGAGGAGCAAGGGTCCCAAACTCACATCGGTCTCCCCACTCCAGGGCACAGTGATGAGAAGAGGAGTCCCCACAATATCTGACTGTGAAAATCAGCAGTGATTCTGTCCCTCCGGGTGAGACGAAGGACTACTATAGACCCAGGCATCCTCTTAAAGGTTCCAAGTACAGACTCACTCACCAACACTTGCCCTAAGTTCCAGCGAATGGACAGCAGCTCGAAAGGCTCCAGGGACATATGAGAAGGAAATGAATTATCTGGCTTCAGGGCAAGGGCTGGAGGTGCAGCTCTCACCTGGACAGAAGTGCTGGCTGGAGCCATTGTTCTTTTATTGAGCCCATCTCCAACGCAACCAGCAGGTGCAAGAGGGTACCTAGTCTGGGTCTCCATTAACTTGGCTAACACCACTCAAACCACCTCGGTGATTCCCTGAGACCCCGCCCCACCAAACACACATCCCCGGCCAGAACTTCTTTTCGCATCTGTTCTACAAAAGTGGCCAGTTTCAGCCTATACTGCAGACTTTCTTAAAATCTCTCAAATGCCCACAAATCCCGAACAAGTAGGGGCTGGCCTTGGTGTATTGTGTAGCTCTTACTAAGTGGCCCTAAGCCCAGCACTAGTGGCAGCTGGCCTCAGTTCATAGCATAACCACTCTCAGGTGCCTCAAAGCCCAGAACAGGCAGCTACCATCCACATATCACTTTGTAGCTCCAACTGGTGGCCCCAGGCAGGGCACAGGCAGCAGCTATCCTAGGTCTGCACCAGAGCCCCTTCTAAGAAGCCCCAGAACGAATAAACCCAGTATCTAGCTTCAGACCACACCAGAGCACCACGCAGTTAGCTCCACAAACTACACACCTAAAGGACAGGCTAGGCGGGCACCAGAGCCCCCACTAAAGCAAATCCCACTCCATGGAGTCACACTCCACACAATAGCTCCTCCACTGTAGTCACAGTTAATCCTAACAACCAATCAGCCTGAGGGCCAATCCCAGCCACTGATATGCCAAGAGCAACCAAGGCTCAACTACAACAGGAGGGCACGCACAACCCACACAACAGATACACCTGGAGCACCCCTCTCAGGTGACCAGGGAAGACTGCACCACTGGGCCGCACCGCACGCCTACTACGTAAGGCCACTGGGCTAAGACTAGGAAACATAGCAGCCCTACCTAATACATAGGAACAAACAGGGAGGCAGCCAAATGGAGGGGACAAAGAAACATGTCTCAAATGAAAGATCATGAGAAAACTCCAGAAAAAAACTAATCGGAATGGAAGCAAGCGATCTACCAGATCCACAGTTCAAAATACTGGTTATAAAGATGTTAAATGAACTTAGGGGAAGAGTAGATGAACTCAGTGAGAACTTACACAAGGAAATAGAAACCACAAAAAAGAACCAATCAGAAATGAAGAATACAATAACTGAAATGAAGAATACATTAGATAGAATCAATAATCGATTAGATAAAGCAGAGCATTGAATCATTGATTTTAAAGACAAGGTAGTGGAAAACAATCAACCAAAACAGCAAAAAAAAAAAAAAAAATGAGAA
>NW_011918370.1:0-47980 GCF_000151845.1 Pteropus vampyrus | reverse complement strand
TCACACATATGATACATTTGCTGAGATGGTCTTGTAATATTCGAAAAAGAAGTGGGAACTTGGCTGGGTTTATGATGGGAAAGAGGAGTCAATGAAACTCTATCATTGAAACATAGCGTGCATTTTCGTTTTCCCTTTAGGATTATGTCCGATACACTGGATTCCCTTTAGCTTTCATGCCAAAGGCTCCATTTCTTTTTCTTTCCTGCCCCTCTTTTTGCCCTTCCTTCAGGCACCCAGGAGGATGACCCTGCAGCAGCTCAGTTCATACTTATTAAATGCCCACATCCACACACTCGCCTCACGAACTCACCTTGCAAAGTTTCCAGAGCATGTCCTGAGCAGCATCACCAGTGACTAACAGCTACCCTATATCTTTTTAGCTCTCCCTGAGGTGGTGGTGCAGGATCTCCCTAAAACACCGCAGATGAGGAGGTCCCATCTATCCTCAAGTTGAACTCGCTTTCTTGCACTGAGATGAAAAAGTTTCTTTTTCTCTTTTTCAGTAAACTTAGCATATGAAATGTGAACATGTATATGCTCCATGACAGAGACAGTTTACTAGGTAGGGAGACTGTCTAGTGAGAGCCTATTACCCCTGATACCTGATTCAAGAGGGCACTCAAAAAGGACAGCCGCAGTTACAAACTGTACGTTAGAGAGCATTTTCTCCTGCAGAAAGTTTTTCTCTTTGAAAAGGAAACTGCAATTGCCAAACCAAAGAGACTTGAGAGACCTTCCATTATGAGCTACAAGCTTCCCCCAGGGGCCCCTTATGTCTTCTCTTGGGTCATTGATTCAAACACTGTTTCCTGTCTGGGGTGCTAAGGCCATCAATGGAAATGAAGGCCTGTGCAGAATGTCCAGGATGAAGTGATCCTCACTGTTTTTTTTTTTCTATTTCTCTAATTACAGTTGGATGCGTGAACAGATGAAAAAATGTATGTATCATGAAATCAGTCAGTTGCTAGGAAAATATCTAGGTTCTGAGGAAGGTGGGGCTTTTCTGCAGCTTTGGTCTGGAAGCCCCCCGATTCTGGGTTACTGCTGGGAAGGAGGGTTGGGTGTAGTGAAAGGAAGTGATTATACAGGAAAAAACTCTGGCCAGTGGCCTGATTTGGCTTTCTTTAATGAACTCAGTGGACTGAATTACAATAAAATATCAATTGGTCAATCCTACTAGTCTCATTCTAGTTTGAATGAAACAGTTGGAATTTCAAGTTGGTAAGGTTGGAGGTGAGAGTTATCATGGGCAAGTGGAAGGGAAACGGTAAAAGTTGATTCCTTCAGCACCTCTGATTTGAAGGTTGGTAACTGTGGTCAATGTCTAGGTGAAGCTCTACGGTCCACAAAGCCCAGGAAAAGTGCATGAATTATGGGGAACATCAGGGTGATGCCCATGACTCACTATAGACTCAAGAAAAGTAGCAGGAATGGGGGAGCCTCTCTTTTTAATAATTTTATTGCTCATGTTTCTGTGTCTCCGGATTATGTATGAGAGAGCTTCTCTGACTCCAGCAGCGAGGATGAAGACTCTACACGCAGGTCAGATCCCATGGAAGAGGGGCCTGGGAACCTCTTAGTGGCATCTGCTGCTTGGAAAACTGAGGAAGGGAGACATGACACTAGACAAAAAAAAAAAAGAAAAGAAAAAGAAAAAAAAAAGAAAAAAAAAAGAAATGACCGTAGAAGTCTGATGTGTTCTTTTCCTTTTTGAATGATGTCACAGGAAGAGGAATTGTTTCCGTAGGCTTAGAGAGTAGCGCGTTTGTCATCCTGTTTCCTCGCTTTGCTATGAAAAAATTATCATTCCCACAAGTCTTGTTCTTACATCCCCCTACCCCAGAGCTATATCAGAGCTTGGGCATTGATCTGTTAGCACTCCTGAGAATCGTATGCAGGAGATCGTGGTTTTGTTTTTGTTATTGACCTATGATGGATGTACTTTAATGGGACACAAGGACTCCCTCATAGGCTCTTAAACTGGGAACAAAGCCTTTTACTGTGTGCCGGGTAGTGTGTAAGAAGTAAATTCTCTTCCTTTTAAGGTAAGGAAGCACCTTCATGTTTCTGTGCTCATGTTTGCTCCTCATTCAAAGGGCACTCCCAGAGCTGCATGAGGGAAAGAACAATTCCTCTGGCATTACGGCTATTGGTCCAGTACCCTTGAGCTCATCTCAGCCTCCACATGTCACCCATGTTTGAGGTGCTGAATGCTTCCATGTGAGAGAGGCCTGTGTCCAGCTGCCTCTCCCAGCCCTCCATGGCCGGCAGGATTCTAGAGGGCACACTTTTTCCCGCAGCATTGCTGACCTGATTTCCTGGGATTGACCAGGCCCCAAACTGTCTCTCCGACTGGCAGGGCCAGGGGATCACTAGATGAGGAGTGTCGAGATGAGGATAATAATGGATCTTGGGGTTTGGCTACCTAATCTCAGGAGCAGCAGGATGCTGTGTTTCCACCTTGACTCTAACTCTCCCATTTTTTCCCAGGTCCCCCACATTGTTGGTGCACCTGTCCACTCAAAGACCACACTGCGGATGATGAAGACTGTGACATAAGGAGCGCAAGAGTGCATGTAATTGACATCTTCTTTCCTTTCTTTTCCACGTTCTCTCGTTCCTATCCACAAGCCTGTATTTGTGAGTCTTCCAAGCCCCTCTTTATGTGATTCTCATCGAAGGCCCTGGTCCCACGTTGGCACTTGAGGTCCTGGGATCGTCACTGTCGGTAATATCTCCCTCTAATTCTGCACTTTCTCTCATTTAGGATGGCCCTGGCTCCTGAGCTTCATTGCACCATTGAATTGAATTGAGCAACCCTAAGTGGCCCAGGTCAGGAGCTGGGCTGGTAGTCAGAAGGGCTTGGCTCTTTCTGCAGTGGGTTAGGGGCCCTATTCTGCCCTGAGCACCACCCCACATGGTGAATGGCTCTGATATGCATAATTGTTCTCTTCCTTCCAGGTTTCAACAAATTTCATCATAGCTGCTCCCAAAGAAAGAGTAGAGGAAACCATTTGGAAGGAAGAAGAAATCGAAGAACTGTGAATTTGCCTTGCCTGGGCTGAAAAGGGTAAGGCACGTAAGTTTCCCTTTCTCCATTGCTTCTTAACTTATGTAGTGGCAAATTCAGAGATTCCCACAAAAAACTGGGGTTTCTGCTATTTCATTTGACCCCCAAAATGGAGATAAAATGGTGGTAAAACTCAGGGGAGGCCAGTGAAGGACGCCCTGGGTACCTCTAGCTAGAGATGGCTACCCATTCCATTGAAGCCCTGGGGGTGCTAGCCTGCATTCTGCAGCAGTGGCTTACACTGTGAGGATAGGGCTCTAGGTACCTATAGGCCACCATGTTTATGACTTGAGGACGTGCTGGTTACTGTGTTTTATGTGAAGAGAGCACCTAAAAATGGCTCGACATCTCACTCAGCAGGAAGGGAGCTGCCAATCCGCTCTCTCAAACTCCAAATGGAACCCTCACATCCATCTGCTACTCCTGAGGGTGTGCAGGCCAGGCTTCTGCCAATCAGAGGTGAATGTGGGGAAGTAGGGGAAGATTAGGTTTGCCACCTCCTAGAACTTTGTGAGCTCATAAAGTCCCACAAACTCAGAAGATGCTGCGTGGCCACACCTCACCATTTCTGGATTGGGGAAGACAGAGCTCCCCATACCACAGAACTCACACTGTGTTCCTGAGATGTCTACTGTGTCTTTCTTTTCTAAGATATCCCTGTTATTTTAGGGTTGCAGTCAAGAGAGAGAACTACTGGATCGATGTCTTGGGCCCTGAGGTCAGAATTCTGGCTGCCACTCAGCTGTTGTGTGAGCTGGACAAAGCCTTCTCAATGACAAATCATCCCAGGCTTGTGTTGGGGAGTCAGTATGATCATGTGAGCAAAGCCCAAAGCCCTTAGCTCACTGGCCAGTACATAGATGGTCCTCAATATTTTGTTATATACAGTTGTTTGTTGTTGTTGTTGTTGTTGTGTTTTCTACCAAACAACCATTTCACATTTTCTAGGCTCCTGGGGGACTCACCACACCCTCACTGGAGCTAGTAGGGTGGTGAGGTTGTGACTGAGACTGCCCTCCCCCACAACGTGCAGGTGGTCCCAAGCCAAATTGGATCTTCTCTTCCTGGAATGGGAACCTCAAACAGACGGAGTGCCTTTCACCTGAGCGGTGGTGCCCTAACCACACTGTCTTTGCCAGGTGACTATTTCCAAGAGTCCCCCTTTCTGGGTTTCCAGAGCTTCTTTGGTTTTGTACCATTTCTCTGTTCTCCAGGTTCCCATGACTCTGGGAGAGCCCATTAAGCCTTCCAGTTTATCCGCTTGTGTCTAAATTACCTAAAGTTGGCTTTTGTAGCTTATGGCACAAGACCCCTGAGACTGACAAATGCTGCAAGGAGAGGGGGTACTCTGAGCTGTCCTCTGTCCTGAAAGGAAGGTTGAATATTTGGGCACCTGCGGGAGCAGGATAGCAAATCCTTAAATCAGACTCAAGGCCTTACAGGACCTTGGCTGAGCACTGCCCTCCTTGCTCATGCTACTTCATCCCCTTTGGCCTCCTTGCTACATGTCTCATTCAGTGGTTGTCATATTCCCACCCCAGGGCCTTTGCACTTGCTGATCCCTTTTCCTGAAATGTTCTTCTTCCAGAAACCCACACAGCCGACTTCTTTACCTTTTTGCTTGTATGTCACCTTCTCATTGGGGCCTCCCTCCACCTCTTTACCTCAAAACACAATCCCCAACTTGTGAGCAGGGTCCCATGAGTGTGAGGACCCTTCAGGTGTGGGGCACACCTGCCTGAGTCTAGGTAGGACACTCTGTCCTGGAGGAGCAGGTGGGCTGGTCTCACTAAGATGAGACAACCCCTTGGTGTCCTAAAGGGGAATGCAGGGTAGGGGTGGAGAGCTGCATGTGGCTGCAGAAGAAGAACTGAACTTCAGGAAAGGGGGAAAATTCCCTTTGGGAAAATAAAGCCTCCCCCAACCCACTGCCACCCATACCCAATCCCAAACCTTGGAGGGACCCCAGGAGCTAGAGAACTCCGTCCTTGAGAATCCCTGGTCAGCAGATTTCTCCATTTTGAACCACGTGCTGCACTTTTCTGGCAGACAGGGTCCCCTCACACACCACTTCACTTGACTCAAGCAGGACAGTGACAGTCAGACTGGGTTCAGCTGCCCCTTTGCCACTCACTCTCCCTGAGGCCAGTCAGAAGCCCTGTGTTGCCTTTAGAGTTAGGAGCCTGCAACTTCCTGCAGAGGGGGAGACTCTATAGTGATGGGTTCCTGAGGAAGCATTTAGATGCCTTGAGTGTGGCTGTGAGTGTCTGCTTTCACTGTGAATACTGACTCTTAATTGGCAAGTCTCCTATGGAATGCAGAGCAGGGCATGTGGCTGAGATAAGGCGACACTCCAGTGAGCCCACCGTCCTTACTGAAAGTCCACCACTTTTCTTGAATCAGTCTCCCTGAATTGCTGTACAACTTTCTTTCCCATTCTTCCTCCAAAGGCTTCGTGTTACTGTTGTGTTTACCTCAACCGTTACTCCTTTCGTCTGCTGGACATACGAGTATTTTCCCTTAGGTATTATGGGCAAAAAGCCAGTAGAGGTGAAGAAAGGCAGTTCTTTTAGCTGGTCCTCTAGGGCATCACCAGACAGGGCAGGTTAGCATACAGAACCACACTTTGTGAGGAATCAAGTCCTTTCTGCTCCCTACAGTAGCAGCTACTTGATCCGGAGTGTGCTCAGCCTTCTTCAAGGCACCACCAAATTGGGAAGCATAAAGCCCCCTTTATGTTTGTCCTGCAGAAATGTTGCATTCATGGTTTCTCCTTTTCAGTTAAGTTCAGATATGAGAATTTGACATTGTGCAGCACATGTGACGTACGCACGATTTAAAGTGTAGCATAGTGAATAGAGTCAATAATATTGTAAACTGTCAGGTGTTTCCGAGACTTATCTGAGTGATTACTTTGTAAGGTATACAAATGTCTAATCTCTAGGTTGTCTACCCGAATATAATATAATATAATATGCCACTGTAATTGAAAATTTTAAACCATTTTTTTTTAAATCGTAAGGTTTGGCTACGGGCATGGAATTATGAGTGCTTAACCTAAAGGTTTGAGAACACCCATTTCAGCCTGAACTTTCTATGCAAAGTAAAGATATATCATGGAACAAGGGTCCCTGCTCTTTTGTTCCCGTGAAATTAGTCATAGAGTTCAAGATTGAGAAAAGGACATTAGTGGACATTTAATTCAACTTTCTCTTTTCCAGATATAAAAATTGAGGCCACAGCTATGACCAACATAGTTTTGTGCTCATAATTATGAAAACTCTGATTCTTATTTCTTTCTCTTTACACTGTACCAGTCCCCAGTGACATCCTGATGAGAGTCCTTCCATTTGTTTATGGGGTATAACAATTGCACCTCTTCTGACAGGTTAATGTGTGGTCTCAAAAAGATTCACCTCACATCACATGAAAGAAATATCAGATTAATGTATGCATGCATGACCACAGAGTTTATCACCTGCACTCACTGAGGCTTTAGTCCTGGAAAAAGGAAAACAGACTCAGAATGGACTAACTCCCAGAGATGACATGGAGCGAGATATCTGTCCAGTGGGCCCTGAGCAGCCCGGGAGACTTGAGGTCAGTGAACTATAAAGAAACAGATTGAAAGGATGTACATCTTCTTCTTCTCCTTCACAATTTCCCAACAGGTCCTATGTTATCATACCAGTTTGTAAAGCACTTAATTATTAAACCAAAACACAGCTACGGAAAGCTTGTGAAATGTCAATGTGCAGCTCAATAATATGTCATAAAATGAGCACCATGTAACCATTAGTCTTGTCAAGAAAATGAAATGTCAGATGCGGCTCTCCAATCCACTTCTTTCTGAGGATAGGCACTGTGACTTCTATCACTGCAGTCCAGGATTCCCCTGGTTCGGACTGTTGCCAACAGAATAATTCAACGTGGACCCCTAAGTGTCTGCTTTATTTTCCTCTTTTTTTTTTTTTGAGATTCATCTGTGTTTTGAGTGGAGCAGGTATTCATTTCCTTCTCCTTTTCTTTATGGTGTTTCACCCTAGTCATATGTAAGAAGGTGTCCACTCTGATGTGGGTGGACATCTGGATGTTACAGGTTGTGATTATCACAGATGATGTTGCCTTGAAATTACAGCTCTGTTTCTTGGTTCACGTGGGCCCCGATATCTGTTGAGTGCTTTGTTAATAGTGGGCATCTCTTTCATTTTCATTTATAGGTCCTGGGATTCCTGGGACCTGTATATTGTGCTTATACTTCCAGCCATTTTATAGTTGGCAACAAAGAGGTAAGTGAAAAATGGAAATCATTGTCTCTGCCAGAGTGAGAAATGTGAATGTTTATTTTGCTATGGTAGCAAATGCGTCTATGTTAATTTCTACAACAAAAATTTATCTCAATTTTAGTTGCAGTGAGAAACAATTCCTGCTTCTGTTTCAAGTGCGTAAATATATAGTGCACACACGCATGTATGTCATCTATATTTTTATTAGATATTATCTGTGTCTATGGCAAAATGCAGAAAAATGCAGATTTTGAAGTTCCTTTCTGGCTCTGCCACTTAAAATCATCATAATCATTATTATCATTAATACATGATAATAAAATGTGCACTAACTTATGGGTCCACCATCAGAATCAGATAAAATATGTGAAGTGCTTTGGAAAAGGCTTAGCTCACGAGTAAGTATTTAATGTATGCTGATGGCTATTGTGATACGTGCATATTATAACGGTTATTGTGGATCATGTGTATTTAATCCTAAGCTGCTCTTGTGGTGGTAATTTTCAGATGAGGAACAGTGTGCTGGGTTCATTGTCTCTGTTCCTTGCCCATGTTCCTTAGAGTTGTAAAGAGGTTATTGGGATTCAGAACCCAGTCTTCCTCATTCAAAGCCCATTCTTGATGTCTATGTGATAACGTTTTACTTAAAGAGACTATCTTGAGCAGCAAATACAGGTACAAGTTTCCACTTCCATAAGTTTCTCAGAGAAAAATAATAAATGATTTAACATTTTTTCAGAAGATTAATAAAACAGTCAAAATGAGCTAATCTCAGTTCTGTATATTGTATAACATAATTAATAGTCTGTTTATTTTACACAACTCGATAGCATGGGTAGAAATCTGTTTCTCCAACAAAGCTCATGAAAAACTTGGGCCTGTGTCTGGGTAGAGAGCAGTGTCCAAAATCTGGGACTCAACGGTGAGATGCTACTTCAGAACCATGGAGAGCACCTGGGACCCTCACCCCTTTCTTGAACAGCTATTTGCAACTCTGTGCTTGGGTCATGTTAAGGTCAAGTTTCGGCATTTGTGTTTGTTCTTAATCAAGCATGCAGGTGGAATGATAGTTAAGACTTAGTGGAATGGATTTCTCATCTTTTCCAAAAGTCAGCTTTTGGTCTTTCTTTCGCAGGAAGCCTTGTGGACTCTACTCATTGAGCTGTGGTTGGCTGTAGTCATAGGATGTCAGAGTTCACCTACGACACAGGAGATCCTCTGCCCGCCAGTGACTGTCCTGATTTCATCTGTGGAGTGCATTATCTCCTTGTACGTGGCCACCGTTGCATTTTGGTGTCTATTTCAGCTGTCCCGGAACGTTCCCTGGTGTCTAAACCCTTTCCTGTTGTTCATGTGAGTAATGAGTAATGGATGTCTTTTCTTTAAAAGTAAGTTTCTGTGCCTGCTAATAGTGTTAACTAGTGAATAAGTCCAAGGATGATGAATTCCTTGCAAGGCTAGAGCTAGAAGAAAGCAAAGGGATTATCACCAGTCATTTGGCTGAACAACAATTTGCACCAAGTATTGCGGAGTGCCAGTGTGTTAAGAAATACAGAATTAGTGAAGGGGCGTCGTACTCAGATAACTCCACAGTGCGTTTTGGAGGTAAATCTACATCTTCATGATAGAGTACCAGGAAGAGAATAATATGTGTTGCCTAAGAGACTGAGAAAGGCTTTGCAGCAGAGCTAACGTCTGAGCTGGATCTGATTTGGGGTGAGTAGGGTTTCATCCACCTCATCAACACTGACACAGAGATAGGAAGAGAGAGAGAATTCAAACAGTGATGTGCATGTGTATGATTTGTAGGTTGGCAACATGTTTACTATGAATGGTACCCAGGGATGGTGAGAATGTTAGGAACTGAGCACTCTCTAAAGTTGTCGGTGAAAGTATTAAAAGTCTCATACCCAGTGAGTCCATAATCTTACTGCTGCATGCCTCCTATATCAGATTCCTTGTCCAAGTAGGACAATCCACATTTAAGGTGTAAGTCACTGGCAGAATGCTCTAATTTGCTTAATGTCACTTTGGGAAAAGAATACACATGTAGATATAGTAAGTCGCAAAGGCCAAGCAGAGTCAAAGTCTTACTACACATACACTGGACCTTTCAACAAAGCTACATCTGGGGAGGTACAATAGTAGTCCAGCTAATACTAATTGTTTGATTTTAACAAGAAATACTGTTTATATACTATTGTCATTGATTCATTATAACATGGATAGCATTTATTTATTTATTTGTTTGTTTGTTTATTTATTTATTTATTTATTCACCACTTACCAATTAAACTTCAAAATAAAGCTCATTCATATATTTGTTGGAGGAGCTGGCATCAGATTTTGTGTGCATGGAGAAACTGAAAAAGATAGTTGTTCAGATTACCTTTCCAGAAATACATATCACTAGAATTCATAACTAGACGTTCATATTAAATATTGGCTGTTGAATGACAAAAAACTAGAAAATATTACATAGTTTTCAAAAATAAATATTTCAACTCATACCTATAGAAATACACACACACACACCTACACACACTTTTTGATCCAATTTTACAGGAAAAATTACTCTAGGAAGTCACAGTGAAACAATTTGTCCAATTCGTGTTTATGTTTCATTAATACACTGCTAAACATAACCTTTCAAAATAAAGTTTAAATAATTTATTTTAGAGAAAGTCATGAATAGGGTTATGCACCTACTGCGGCAGTGCAGTAAAGAGAAATCTCAGGGTGCGGGGTTTTACCAGGACTGAAGGGCACCTGGTTCAAGTCTGAACACAGATTCTGGCAGCATGAAGCAGAGAGTTTTCCCCAAGTAAGTGGAGTTAGTGTAAGAAATGCTAAGCTGAAGGAGCTGTGATTAGGAATCTATGAGAGAAGGTGCAGGTTGTGTCCGTTACAACTGCAATATGTGACAATACTAATTACACAGTCTAGTAAAATACATCTGAAGAAAATTTTCATGGACCAAGTATGTGGCCAGGTAAGATGAGCCATAACTTTGAGCATGTGGCGGATTAATTGTTTTTAAATGTGATATGTAAAACTATTTCCTCAGAAATGCCCAGGGCTGATATTTCTTCACTGTGTCCAATCACTTGCCTTGGAAGTCTTACGGAAAGAAAAAGTTATGCAATGATAATAGCAAATAGAATGTTGGATAAACATACAAAGAAAGTATGAAAATGGAATTATATTTACAGAAAAAATCAAATTCTATACAACAGTTTAAAATAATGGAAGTAACAAAAAATATTATTATGTAATAAAAATAAAATGGAAATAATGGAAGCATTGACAGAATTTGGGAGGTGTGACAGCAAAGTCATGTATTTGGTTATCAATTATTACCAGACCTCGCAAATAGTCAAACATATAGATATATCTAAACATGATGGATCAGAATTATGGCTTAAAAGGAAATTTTACAAGTTATAAATCTGAGCAGCAGGCACATTAAACAATAATGGTGGAGCTAAACAGAAATGGGTGATACAGACGATGTGAAGATACATTTTCTGTGCCCAAAGTCTTCAACATTAATGGAATATCAATGCAGAGAGAGAGGTTTCAAGCCAGTTATTTAGAGTTTGAACTTCCTATGAGAATTAGAAACAAAAGTAATTGAAAATGGTCAGTGTGTTAGGTGAGTGTGTGTGATAGGAAACTTTTCTTTGCATTCTGTACTATTCAGTGCCATTTGATTTGTTGCAAAACACCATACACAAGTGTATCATCATATAACTTAAATAGTCCCCACGACTAACTGACTTGTCTCTGGTTTCTGTGCTCTGGTTTCTGTGCAGCTGAGTTGCCTGTGCTGGGCCCTTCTGAACAGCACAAAGGAACAAATCGATTTAGATGAGGAAGGGAAAACACAAGATGAAACTTATGGTGCTGTTCAAGCAGGTATATCTGGTTGTCTTTGGTTTTCATATCTTGGTTTAGCGACTTTCTCTTCTGTCTTTTTCATCTTCAGAGAAAGCTATTAGATGTAACACACAAACTTTGAAAACATATCCTCTTCAACAACCAAGAAAAGTTGTTCGGTATCAAATCCATCTGTTTGTCAGCCTGTCTGTCAGTCTGGCTGTCTATCCTTTTGTCATCCAGCCATGGATATGTTTGCAGGCTCTAAGGTGATAATGAATTCCAAGGCTCCTGTTCCTAGTCTCCTATCAAGTGTTCAACACACTAATCTTGTCTCGTGTGACAAAGTATCCGGCTCACGTTCTTCTCCATCCTAATTTATCCCTTATCTTCCAGTACACCCTCCATTTCTGTCAAGCAGATTTTGTCCCTTACCCCCACATATAAAAATCTCATTAGAATGGATCAACCACCACCTGAGACAAAAGAACGTACTTTCTTTAACACTTAGTTAAATCTTACTTTATAAAAATGTGACCAGCAGCCTCTCCCATGGCTCTGATTTCCAGTATTATTTTGAAAGCACTGGCTACTTCTAGTAACTCGTGATGTTTTCTTCTACTATACACTCATTGTTTTATTGAATTGGGTTTGCTTTTGCTTTTTCAATTGAAGGCAGAATACATGCTTTCTACTTCTATTGTTTTATTACTTGCATGCTTGTGAGTAACAGTGGCCTATAACACTCCTTGCAAATGCTTAGACTTAGCCCGGTCATGGTAGTAAGGTGAACATGTTCTCATGGAATGAATTGGAAATATGTGCATTTCAACCTGATGGAAATCTTTCAATAATATTGAATTGGTGCATCCGTTATAATTGTGTTATTTTTCCATAATACTATTAGAGACTTGTGCACACACACCTGTGTTTGTGTGTGTTGTATGTGAGAGAGAGATGAATACTTATGAATATTATGCTAGTGACTTGAAGGAAATCTCCTTCTTTTAGAGATGAGACCCTGAGAATCACAGAGGCCAGATAATGACAGCAAAGATTTGGGGATTCAAGTCCTGGATTCATTTCTAAGCACATTTCTTCCCAGCAGCCATGATTCCATTTCTCATGTATCATTGAACTCTACTAGAAGACACTCGTCCTCTTTGAAATGGTTCTTTATGTTTCTTGAGTATGTTGTGTTTTCCTGGTAGGTTCTTGAGCAGAGCTGCCTATCAGGCAAGGACAAGTGTCAAGTGAAGGCCACTTTCCTCATGTGTGTTCCCGAGCTGCCACCAGCATTACTCGTCATGACACCAGAGATTCCCAGTGTGTCCTGTACATAGGGAGGATCCATGTCCCATTTCTTTCCTTTTATCATTCTAAAGAGTGTTTGAACATGTATTAAACAATTTAAATGAGAAATCTGTTCCATATGGAAATAAAGCTGAATTTCTGCATAAAGGAACAAGCCGTGCAGGAATTCCGAGGCAGGACTACTTGGCTATTTGATGCTCTGCTCACCTAGTTCTTTTATGTCCCTGCTTGTTTCTCATAGACATTTGCCTCTGTGTGTCCTGTTTTTGTGAGTGGCTCAGGATAAGGCAGAGGGCATGGGAGAATGAGGTAGAATTGGGCAAATTGGAGTGAGTGATCTGTGCTGGCAGCTCGGTGATTTTGCAGACTGAGGAGGTCCTGAACAAACACTGGGGAGCCTTGGATGCTCTGAGGCATGTTTAGAATTCAGACAAATTTTGCTTTGGAATCAGGTTGTTTGAAGAACTTTGTCTGTGTCAGTTGGGAGTAAGCACCAGTGTTGAAAATGTTTCTAAGTGTCAACCTTTTCTTATTTTAAAGAGGGAAGAAATTAGAATTCTTCTTAGCCAATCTACGCCGGTGATTATCATTGGGCGAATCCCTGGGGTACAACTGGGTAAAAATATAGAAGAGTATTTTTAAATGAAAATAAGTGGATGTGCTTAGTGTTCTGTATGATTCTTTATCAATATTTGGTATTTATTTTGATAATTTTATTGACTAAAACAACATCAAGGTTTAATGAAACTGCCACAGAAGTGAGATGTCATTACACTGGAGCAGGAAGCTGAAATGTCCATCACAGGAGACACTTCCTGGATGTGGGATAATGACCCTGGATGAAATGTGACTGTTCAATGGACTGACTTCCTGCGTGAGTGGATGTTTTCTTTCTGGAGTCCTGTGTTCCTGGGAGAACTTATTTCCTTGCTGTTTATCTGAAGAATGGGATCAGCTCCCTCTGTTCGCTCTAATGCTCTAGTGGTCCTCAGCCCAAGCAGACTCTGCCCTTTGGTCAGGGCCAAGGTAGCTAGCTACTTGTAGGATCTGAGACGCTTATGGATAGTTTTTGGGGCACAGATGGGACAGACTCCCGGTATGAATTTTCTATAGTGATCAACCATTCAATGTCAACTCACTAAGACTGGGCCCAATGCGTTTGTCTTCTTGAACCTACACCTTACTCTGTGTTTACTGACTGCAGGTCGGGCTTGTTCGGCTCTGATCACTGACTCTTCTTGTCGGAATCCCTCCTCAGAGAAGGTGGCCTGTGTCAAACATTGTGAAGTTGTGTACTCTGCTACATGAATTTGGCTGCCATATGTATACGAAATGCTGCTGCTGGAACTGGTGCCCGATTGTGAGAAAACATTGATTCTGGGACAGCATCAAAGGGCAGTCTGTAGGTGTGCCATGCAGAAGTGTGGTGATGGAAACCTCATAGTCAAAGCTTTTGCCATTTGAGTTCCCAGGGCAGCGAGGACTGATGTTGTAGCTCATGGTGGCCTTCTCTTGAGCTCCGTGACCACCATCATCAACAGCACCAGCACGTCGTCACCACAGACATTTGACCAAGGACTGTAAGAGAGCATCACTGAGAGACAGAGCTCCTTCGAGCTTGCAGGTAAGAATCCCGGCTTCTACCTGGAATTCCTCTGACACATGCAGATGTAGTTGTGAGTTAAAGCCCTCTTTCCGTGGGATACAAGAAAACAAATCATAGTGTTGAAGAGTGAGCAAGGGGTATTAGAGAGCATTTAGTTAGTCTGTGTCTTTATCCAGATGCAATGATTGGGATATATTCAAAGGAAAGATTTGCTTTTCATTCTTTCCAATTCCCTGATTGTCTCATATTTTTTCCTTTCTAATACATACCCAACTGCATCCTCACAACAGTTTATCAGTTTTTTGTTGTTTTGTTTTGAAGGACATAGAGTTCTCACCATTTAATGTGGGTTAATGAATTGTCTATAATTTTCTGTGCACATCACATGGAAGAGATAAGAGATGAAGCAATCCACACACGCCACAGATGAGCACATCACATGGAAGAGATAAGAGGTGCCACATTAAAAAGGGACAATCTCAAGGAAGAGACTAATTCAAGAAGGCAGCTGCTAAGACAGTCATGTCAAGAAGGGGACTCTGAGCAGTCAGGGGGCTCTGAAGTCAGGTAGGCAGTACTGGAGGGAAGGCAAGCAACAGAAATAATTGACAAAATAGTCTCCTTTTCCGCGTTCCTAATTTTCAGGAAAATGCCTACTGTTAGCCTTTCATGAACTTTTAAAACACCAAAGTATAACACATTTGTAGAAAAAATAGAAATTGTAAGTGTACAGCACACTGATTTATCACAAATAGACCACCTATGTAAATGCGAGTCAGGTCCAAAAATGGAAATTGTCAGCCACCTAGAAGCTCCCCTTGGCTTCCTTCTTTTCAAAGTCAACCAGTGTAACTTCTCACAATTTAGCCATTTCCAGTTTTGGACAATTATTAATAAAATAACCCTTTATACATTCCTTGATGTCTAGGTTATTTAGCCATGATCTATTTCTGACATTCAGCTGCATTGCTGTCTTTACTGTGGTTCATTCATTTTCTTGTATTCTAATATCTCATTGTATAACATGTGACCGTTTATCCTCTCTGTTGATGGACATTTGGCTGTAACATTTCAGCCTGTGTCACATGGTGCACATGTACATTTCTATGAGTGATATTGCTAGAAATGTACATCTCCTTCGCTGTCAGTTTTTTTTTAAAACTTATTATTTCAGGATAGCATGGAATGTGAAAGAGATCTAATTAGAAAAGTGGTTTTATTGGGACTATTGCAAAATTTCCTCCTAATGTGTAAAACTGGTAAGATTTTTAAATTAAATTTATAGAGATGACATCGATTAATAAAATTACATAGGTTTCGTGTCCAATTCACTAAAATATGCTATATATAAATATTGGATTTTTTTTGCACATTTCTTGTTTTGGTAATACTTTTACATATTTTCTGCAATGAAAACGTTATTATTCACACCTTCACATTGGATGTTTGTTTCTTAGCCTCCTCAGTCTGGCTCATCAGAATCAGAAAGCTCTTTTCTCCTTCACCTGGAATCTGCCCATTCTCCTTGGCTCCTTCATCAAATGGAGTCAGCTCGGACCCTGGTAGGACACACTCAGTACAGGCTAGAGGTTCAGTGCTTGTGAAAAGCAGTCTTCAAGGGGCCTGCTGGCTTTTCTTTGAAATTAGTGGTCAAGAAGAACAGACAGCCTGTTTAAAGATTTTGAATTGTTGTTGTTCGTAGTGATGGTTTCAGTAGATGAAACACTTGTGTTTGGAACATTGCAAGGCCTCACTTGGATCAGACATTGACACTGGACGAAGGTTGGAAGTGGGAGAACATTAAGACATCTGTGTTTCTATGCTGAGTAACGGCAGAACTGGGAATGAGAAGCCTACGAGGCAGTACTTTTCATAGGCGTATGATCGTGGGCATGAATCCTTTGTTAAGTATCAGTGATAAATTAATGACACTTTCTTTTTCTCAGTCTCTCTTATTCATCGAATTTATGTTTTGGGGGGGTAAGTTAAACAGTATATTAATGGCTGCTACAGTGGGTTCAAGAAGTGCTATGAAGGGAAGTGAGGGATAACAGGATGGCAGGTCCTTAATACAGATGCTCAATGATTTTCCCCTGAGGAAGTGACATTTGAGCAGAGCCAGAGGAAAGTATGGAGGGGACTCTGTGGTGTGTATATGCAGCATTCTTTCACAGTCACGCGTGTGGCGTGTGTGGGGACAGCAAGAGGTGAGGTTTGCCCATGAGGGTCAAATGGGAGAGGGAAAAATACAACAATCAGAGGTAGTGGGAGGGGAGGTCACGCAGGGCCATATGTGCCATCATAGGACTTTGGATTTTATTCTGCATGTGAATAAAACAGCTGAAGCTAAGTTAATAGGGCATTACAGGAGTGGAATTCTGAAGATATAACAATGAGGAAAGTAGGTATCGTTTTGGGAATCCTCACTGAGTTCCAGGCGTGTTGCTCAGGCTTTTCATGTTTGATCACATTCAGGTATTGAAATGTTGCAGACGTTTTGTACAGGTGAATGCATCATTGAGCCTCTGTTTCCTGCCTAAATGTCTGTGTCTCTGCTCCCAACCCCACTTCCCCGTTTCAGGTGAACACAAAGAATTGATGAACTCTAAGAGACAGTCTAGTCCATCTATTTGTTTCTAGACTTCACACAGAAAGCACAAGATAATTTGAGCTGAGCACGTTGAATACGTCATTGTCGCTAGACTTCAGGAGCCTCTAATATGTATTTAAACTCTTCCCAGTATTTTATTCAATTATTTCTACCTGCAGGAGTATTATAATAGTAAAATGCACAAAGTAGTATTTCTTGCAAGTTCACTGTTGAATTGGTATTTTATTGAAAACCTATCTAAACTGACTTAGTTTCCTTCAAGTTTGGACAGAGAACATACAAAAATGGGAATCGATTTTATGATATCAGTAATTATAATTAATATAGAGAGTGTCATTTATTTTTTCTAGTATATTATGTACTTTTAGTTAGAAAATGATTAACTAATTGCCAACATGTGAACCATATTAAAAAATGATGTTCAGTGACACAGATGAACAGTATTGATTATAGGCATTTTACTAACTTAATCTTTCAGCGTAGCATGTGGGCTTTTTATGAGGTGTAGAAGCTTGATATTGTTTAGAAAAACTAACTAAAGACCACAAGAATAAATGAAAGATCTAAGCACAGTGCAGATGCTTATAATGCTTGTGTTTAAGATTTAAATCCTTTCCCACTTTATCATCCTATTAAATATCATCAGCATAGTTATCTCAGTATGCTTGCATAGATATCTCAGCATGAACAACTTTTGCATTACATGGGATAAATTGATAGCTAATGTGTGCCTTAAATTGCTTCAAATTATTCATCCTGACATCACTGTTTTTAAAGGAGCCAATTAACAGGTAGTTATATTAAAATTTTTCCATTTTCTTATGAGAAAAAAAATTTTTATTTCATTGAAATTACGAAATGCTCTTTTTTCATCTTCACAATTCATTTCTGTTTTAGAGGCCACTTGCCCCAATTTCTACATAAGCAGTGTTTTCTCACAGTTTAGTGGGTACATGTCTTATGAAAGATGGCTTATAAGCATGGTACAGTGCTGAAGAACAGAGAGTTTGGAGTCAGATTGCCTGGGTCCAATGATCGTTCTGACACCTAATCGAATTTAGATTTTAAGCAAATCACTTTACTTCCTGTAAAGTGGAGATGTTAAAAGAACTTTAATTGGTTCTCTGTGAGAACTGATACTTTGAAGGAGCCTTAGAACTAGTAAGAGTTCAAAATCTGTTAGTTACTGTACTGACATAGAACATGTACATTCAATCTCTTACCTTTTTCTAAAAATAAGCCTTATCATCATAAGTTTCAGAGAGGTTAACATCTCTGTGTCCTGCACACGTCTCGTAATCTTAGTGAGATCGCTGGGATTCACACTCAGGTATTCGTCCATGTGAAGCTTATACTCCTCATCTCTAACCAATACTCTTTTCCTTAAATGTGATTTCTTGAGCAGAAAGACATGTACAGATAGACGCCTTCATCCCCACGAGCTACTGAGAAAAAATGTCTTCAATTGTCAAAACAGTAAAGGAATTGCAAAAATAAATGATCTAACACAACTTTTGTAAATTATGTGACATAACTCAGTTCTGTTTATTACAAAGTGATTAAAATTTTAAAGACATGTATAATTAAAAGACACAGAAATTCATCCATGTTGGATGAGGGTAGACAGAGTTTGTCTCCCTCCACTCGGAGAATCAAGAAAGCATTGGCATTTGAGGACCATGGACAGCAGCCACTCACTCCTATGCCCCCATGTACGTGCAGGTTCCCTTGCCACAGTAATCCTCTGGTGACCATTTACCATCCATGATCTCTTTCCAGAGAGCAGGCAGAGAGATCATTAAACACCTTCACATTTTTTCTGAAACTCCTGATTTTGTTCTTGTTTCATTAGCAGGTGGCCTTCTGGGAATGATCACTGGACTTGAGGTCCTGTGATCACAGAGTTTGCTGATGAAGCAAAAAACCACTTCTCTCCCAATGACCATTAAAAGACGATAGGTGGGAGCGCTTCTCTACTTAGCCATCATTCTCTTTGTTGTTCCAATGATCATCCTTGGGATTTTCCTAATGACCAAACTCACTCTTGATATGCATGTGAGTAATGAGTATTGACTTTATGGACATAATTAAGATGTTTCTTTTTAAATCTGTATCTTGTGTACAAGGCTCAGATCAACGAAATCATAGCAACACAGATCACTACGGCAAGAAGAAACCTATGATATTATCATTCACCCAGTGGGCCAGAAGAAACCTAAGATAGTATCATTCACTCATTCACCCAAATAAAAATAGGTGCCTACTCTCTGCAAGGCAACAGTGAAATAAGAAATGAAGAAATAGAAAAGGGTGGCACACACACAAATAGACACATACAGAGAGGGGGGGGCGGTGTGTGGGAGGAGAAAGGAAGGATGAGAGAGAGAGTTATTTCTGGTTAAGAAGCAAGTTTACAGCATTTTTTGGCTACCAGGAAAGAACAATTATTTTGCGTAAGAGATTGGAAAGACTTCATTGCAGATGTGTCATCTGGTCAAGACCTCTTTGAGGATGAATAAGATTCCACATGTAGAAGAAACAGACACAGAAATGAAAAATATATCCTGACACTGAGCAGGAGAAAGCACAGTAGGACAATGAGATGAACTGTTATGACTTTAGAATTGAGAAAACTACTTAATATGAATAATGTCCACTGTGGTGAGGACATGCAGAATGCTTCCCCTCCAAAATTGTGGCTAAGTATTTGGGTTTATAAGACTTGTGGGAGGACAGGTTTTTAAAATCCTCCTACACCATGAGTTTCTTCCCACTCATGGTTGTCTATCAGGTAGAAATACTTGGGTCAGTGTGACCATTTCTGGAAATGTTTTTACGTGTGTTTATTCACTAAGAGATATGACCTTTGCAAATTGACTTATAGCTTCAACAATGACCTGAGAAAAGCCTTTGAAAGCTCTGTGCACATAACCTAGCAGTACATGAAATATACAACTAAGAAGGAGAGAATGTAGGCAGAACTGGAATGGAACTGGTCCAAGTGAGGACAGAAATTCAAAGGGCCCCAATAAGAGAGATTTCATAAGCAAGTAGATTTAGGATGAGAAAAGCTATGCCTACGAATCTTCGTGATAGGGAGAAAGCATATGCTTGTTATGTCTGCAATGCATAGATGAGCCAATTACAAATTCTAGTGAAATAAAGAAGAACTATATAAACCAAATACTGGGCTCATCGATCATATGATAGATTATAAATTAGTAAACCCATTGGCAATAGGAACAAATTTTTTAGATGGTTCTGGGCTGATAGTTATTCATTGTGTCCAACCACATATCATATTTCAATGTTCTTGAACCAATCACAGACAAATCATGGAAATCTTAATTATACTGACAAAAATATAATTTTGTAGAATGTAACCACTTTAAACTGTCTTTGGGAAAGGAACTTATAAGGGTATTAATTGCTAATGCACCTCATGTAGAATAAATCAAATGATCTAAAGAGGGTAGATCCAGAAATAGAGCTTAGAAGAACTCAGAAGATGTCTAAGAGTTAAAATTGTGAATTCTGGTAAATTGAAAATAATAATAATGAAGCTAATAACAATTAGGTAGTAGAGGCAATGAATGAGTCAATGTGGGTAGTTACTTAACTCTTGAAATATTTCACGATTATAAATCCTGGTGTGGAGATTTTCCTAAATTATTTAGAATTTTCAGAAATTGTCAGAAAGATTACAAAGAGAAATAACTTCAGATGGTAGGCATATTTCAGAGACTGGGTGTGTTAATAAATCTATTCTCTGTGATCTATAGACTCTTACGGTGCTAAATGTTTAAAACCATGCATTAACAATGGTACCATCGTATTATTTGCCCATCATTCATGTACTTGTGTATGGCCTTAGTTTAGCTGTACCACTTGTTCTTCAAACAACAGAGAGGACAAATTTATGCAGGTACAAAAGTGAAAAAAACAAAACAAAACAGGAAGCCAAGGGTGGTTTTATGAATGTAGTATCTGGTTCACCTTTGGTTTTCATGAAGGTGCTCTTTGTATCTGGCTTGATTTAGGCTACTTAAACCTCATCTAATTCAGTTTCTGAAAAGGCTTCAGGTTTTTGGCACTCTGCAATCCTAAAATCTTACCTTCTCTCCATCTGAGACCACTTCTTGCCTCAGAAATGTACATATTTATCCGCCTGCCCATCAGTCAGTTAATCCATCTGTTTATCATTCATCTATGGAATTCCACACTGTGCTATTTCCAGTCACATATTAAGTGTGACACAATCAGTCTTGACTGTGGTTAAGCATCTATCTCTAACTTCTTTTCTGACCTTGTTTCCTACTGGTCTTCCTAATACACACTCCATTCCGTCCAGGGATGTCTCCTTACTTTGCTTCTCGCATACCAAGCTCCTACATTAATCTTCTAAGCTCTTCAAGGCCCTCCTCCAGAAAACGGTCTAGTATTTAAAACTTAGCTCTAATCACCGTTTTATGAGAATTTCTCCCAACAGGCCCCAATGGTTCTGTGTTTTCCTAATACTTGAACAACTATTGAGAATGTTCACCAGTTTAAGATATGTGTTTTGAACTATATTCCGATTGTTTTGTGTTTCTTTTTGTTTTTGTTTGTTTTGTTTTGTTTTGTTCTCCCAATTGAAGAAAGGGTCAGTGTCATCTACTCCTGTGGGTTTTTCAGGTCATTGCCCCTGAGACTGGCTTGAACTCTTTCTTTGTTAGGATTAATTTTTGTCTGGTTTTGGTACTAAGACCATACATTCTTATAGAACTAATTGAAACGTAGCTGCTTCTATCCAACTATTGAAATGTTTTAGTAATATTAGAATGATAACCTCACTGAAATATTGGTATTTAACCAATAATAATATCAATAGGGTCTTGTGTCAGTGTGTGTGTGTATGTATGTGTGTGTGTGTGTGTGTGTGTGTGTGTGTGTGTGTGTCAGCAAGAAAGAGAGACACAGAGACAGAGATGCTGCCAGTTTTTCTCAACCACTGATTAAATTTATGTAATGGCTATTGAAATATTTGAGGTTTTCATTTTTTAATGAGTAAGTTTGGAAGGATTATATTTTTTCCGAAATTGTGTCAATTTGTACAATTTTCAAATGTATTGGCATAAATTTGTTCAGTAGATGGTATTGTTTTTTTGTTTTAATCTCTGCTGCCTTGTAGATACATCTTGCTTTAATTTCCAAGCAAAGTTGACGTGATTTTGCTATTTTTCTTGATGAATCTCATCAAAGATTTGTCCATTACACTTTTTATATAGAACCAATTTTGATTTACTTAGTTACTATTATTATTATTATTAATTATTATTATTACTACATTGTCACTTTCATTAAGTTCTCATATGTATACCTTTCTCATATGTATACCCTACTAGTTACAAAACAGATAATAAAAATCTATTATTCAGATTTAATGCCTTCTTTTCTACTTTAAATTAACTAATTACCTTCATTAATGTTCTCCCATTCTGCACTTTAAAAATAAATAACTAAGGCTACATATTTCTCTCACTGTTTTGCTTCATCTCATAGTTTTTATTTACATAAATATTATCATTTATTTCTAGGTATTGCCTAATTTAAATGATAATTTTCTAGACATTTGATTTTAGACGTATATTCTAAATTTTCTGTTACTGGCAAACATGGCCTGGTTAATTATTCTTTTCATACTTTTGCCATTGTCTCTATGGAATAGAATTTAAGTGATTGGATTTTGGGGTAAAGGGTGAGTGCTGATGCAGTTTTACCAGATATTGTCGAATTCCTCTCCATAGGTACTGATCGATGCTTTCCTAAAGCAAAAATGTCTACACGTCCACACTACTATAGCAGATGTGAATCTTTTGTAATTTTACCATTGATGGGTGTGACGTGGTACCTAGATGCGTTGTTTTTTTGTTGTTGTCGTTCTTTGTTTTGTTTTGTTTTTAGCTATAGTGGTATCACGGTGTAATATTAAGATAATTGTTTCACTGAGGTTAAAAGCCATTTGTCTTTTTTTTTTGAACAGTTTATTCATGTTGAATAAACGTGACTGTTTATTCAATGTGTGGAATCCAGCCTGTGTAATGGATTAGTGGTAATCCTCTTTCTTTTTGAGTAATTTCTTATATAGGTACATGAGGTTTTTAGTTTGTCAATTATTTTTATATATCTCTACGTCTCGGGGTTTTTCTGACTCTTAGAAGGGGTTGTGATCCCTTTTGACAGTGATCTACTGCATTGCCCAGAAACAGCCAGAGTCAGTTGAAATAAGAATTTATTTTCTCTGTTTTGTAATAGTTTAGTTATACATATTTCTGTGTCTCAGGTGATCCTAAGGAACCTCATGAATGTCCCAGGATGGCTTACGATTTAACCTGCCGTTTGCAAAAGAAGGATCCGAAGCTGCTGATGAATGGGCTGCATCTCTGAGGAGACTTAGAGGGACCACTGACAAAGCCCTTGAGGATACAGTGACCACCAACCCACGCTCCTCCTCCTAGGGGTCTTCTCCCAGCCTCTGCCCCCTGGACTGTTAGCCGACCACTGAGCACCTTTACTAAGTGCTGAATAATTTCTTTGAGTCTATGTTGTCCTGGTTTTTTCCTTTGCTATAACAAAAATGAGATTAATGTTGGACATTTTTATCTGAGATGCCATACACCAGAAATGTTGCTTTTTATTCTTCCTCCCTATAAATACTTGATAACCTGATGGCAATGAAATGACACTATAGGTGTATGTAAACTCGCAGCGTTGTGTAATGTTTTTTGTTGTTAGCTCTTCAGGAAGATTGTCTTTCTTTACATTTGTTCTCTGCGTTTTCCAGAGATTTCCATTTGAAAGGAATTCATCTTTCAACTGTGACTCATCCAGAAAGTTCATTTGTTTTTCTTTAAATCTTATTTTCTCCTCCCCGATTTCAAATTTGGAATGTAAAAGTCGTTCTCAATAGGAAGGGGTGGGTGTGACTATGAAATTCTGTTTTAATATTTTTAATGTATCTAATGAACCAGTGTAGATACATTATTGTTATCGATTGTTTACATGAAAGTTCACTCTGGGTTTAAGCAATCATCGGTTTCAATACTGGAAAATATCACATATCACCATTACAGGGTAAGAGCAGGTTGTTTTTTTTTTTGAACTGACCTCAAATGGTCCTATTTCCCTTGTTAACCCCTCTCCCTTTTCCCTTGAGCTCCTGGCAATCACTCACCTTTCACTGTCTCTGTCATTTGACTTTTCCCAGAATGTTATCTTGTTGGGAGAAAAGAATATGGAGCTTTCACAGACTGACTTCTCTCATTTAGTAATGGACATTTAAGGTTCCTTCATATTTTTCACAGATACTCTTCAATTTTTTAAACCAGTGGAAAATATTCCATTGAATGAATTCACTGAAATTTGTTTATCCATTCTTGTTTCTAAGGACATCTTAGATGCTTCCAAATTTGCAAGGTAGTGCTGTAAAACTGTGTTTTGCTGTAAAAGAATGTGGCAGAATGCACTAGTGAAACCATCTGTGCCTGACAGTTTGTAATTCTGTTATTTTGCAGGTTATAATTATCAATTCCATTCATTTAATTGATATACATATGAACAGGGTTTATTTATTCCATATTCGTTGAGTATATTGGTTGAGTAAATGTAGTTTCTGCTTTTCAAGGGTTTGATTCGTTTCATCTGAACGATGGAATTTGTGGGCATAAGTTGCCCAAAATATCCTTTTCATAGCTTTTTAGTGTCCATATGGTCCTGAGTGATGACTCCTCTCTGAACTAAGACATTAGTAATGGGTTCATCGCTCTGTTTTTATTATTTTTTTCTCCCTTGGTAGCCTGACTGGAGGTTTATCTAATTTTTGGTCTCTTCAAAGTTTTTGATTTATGCTGATTTTCATTGTTGATGTTCTCTATTCGTACCATGCAATAATTTTTAATACTTAGATTTTTCCTACTGGTTTTACATTATACTCTACAATTCCTCTAGTTTACTATGGTAGAATCTTAGCACAGTCCGTCATGGAAACCGGGACCGCCTCTTTGAGGAACAAGGTGACAACAGGCATGGTTTCCTGGTCATACTTACAGAAGCTGAAGGCTGACAGGTGGCCCTGTAGACCTGAGCGCCCCTCTTCATTGCAGAGTTGAAGTGATCAAGGCAGTGAGGAGGAGCATAGAGATGCGGAGAAAATGGATCTTAAGATCAGGCTTTATTTATCCTGCCGGGAACAGCAGGGCCCAGAGTTCTCACCTCGACTCTCGATTCTCCACTTTCCATTCCCACGGCCACCTCAACATCATTACTGTCCTCGTACCTTGCAGACACTTTATGGATTTTGAAGACTCCAACAAAGAGCAACATCTACATGTGATTTATTTCCTCTTTCTGTCTTTTTCAATTTTTCTATCCATTAGCTCTACATTGTGACTCATCCCCAGAGATTCCTTCTTTTTTTAATGATTCTCATCCTAAGAGGTCTGGTCTCATCCAGGCGCTTGAGGTCTTAGAACCACCCGTGTCTGTAACATCTCCCTCCAGTTCTTCACATCCTCTCTCCTAGCATCACCCTGGCTGCTGAGCCCCTCCTGTACCACTGCATCATGTTGAGCCCCGCTGAGTGTCCCTGATAGGGAGCTAGGATGGGAGTCTGAAGGGCTGGTCCCACCCTGCTGGAGGGGCCCTGTGAGGACTGGCTCTGCCCGGGGCACCCCTCACACAATGGCTCTGAATATGCACATTTGTTTCCTTCCTTGCAGCTTTCTTGAAATTCCCTAGGAGGTGCTTCAGGAGAAGGAGCAGAGGAAGCAATTCAGGTGGAAGAAGGACTGGAAGAATAACTGTGACTCGGAATGCTTGGGATGGAAAGATGAGGGCAATAAATGTGCATGTTCTTCATTGCTTCCTACCTTGTTGTTGGGAGAGGTCATTTTATTGAGAGCAACCAAACTGAGTAGAGCTCTAGGGTGGCCTCTATTACATGGCCATGCGTTGGATCAAGAAGATGGTAAAAAACAGTGCAGGCAAATGAAGGATGTCCTGAGAACATCCATCCAAGAGGGGATTCTCAGGCCATGGGAGCTTCTAAGATTGCTGGACCCATCTCTCCGCTGTCTCCTTAATCTGGAGGAGAGGCCTGTCAGTTCCTGTAAGGTCAGGGTGTGAGGTTCATATTTTAATCTCTGTGAAGAGGCCTCTAGGATTTATTAACTGCCTGGCCCTCCAGGACACAGCTGTGCCCTACCAAACCACTCAACATGAACAAGGAGCATTCCTTAGCGGGAGATTAAGAGCTGGATGCCTTATCCTTGGATATGATGAGATAGTGTGGGGCAGCCTGACCTCTCTGACCTCAGACTTTCTGGGTAATGGGAAGCAGGATGGAAGTGCCCTGGGGCGTCTCCTTATGCAAGCAAGGCAACACACCTGGCTCAGCTTTGCAACCCTGTGGGTGCTTCATGGTCCCAGCACCATGAAGGGACACTGTAGTGTCCCATCCTGGCTGGGGACCCCTCAGCATCTTCGGAGCCCTGGGGAGGGAATGAGGCCAAGATTCTATAGGCTGACATACATATAAATCAAACAAATGACCAAAATGTTTAAGGAAACTCAGTGCAATGCTTATCTGAGAAACCGTATGGGGTAGCATTACAAATTGCTTATGATACTTTTACGTCCCCAATTTGTAAATAAATAAATAAAATTACTTTAATTACATTTTAATCCGGAGTGCCCTTAATCTTTTCACATCTGAACACATTAAGCCATAAAACTTATTTTATTTATTACCACAGCATCATGGTTTTTCAAAGGCAAGGCACAGGCAAAGCATTGGGATGCTAGGAAAAATACAGATCATTAGGAGAAAAGGTTAACGCTCTAGGTATCTGTCCATTGTTAATGTGCTGGTCTCATGTTGGGTCATATTCCATGTTAGGTTGAGGGATGGGGTCAGCACTCCCACCTGTGCCATCAGACCTCCTGTGCCTCACAGACCTCAGGGCAGAGGGACTCGGCCTTTTCATTGTGGAGTCCCAGAGTCCCCGCTTCCTCTGCATCATTCTCACTGTCCAGGCATAAATGACTTGAAGGCAGCTGACCAAGTATCCAAGTTCAGTTGGTCCTGTACGACATTATAGACACTCAGGGTGAGAGACAACACCCCTAGCTGCAAGTACACCGTGCCTCCCTGTCCTGTGAACCAGGACACTGGGGAAGCCAGAGCCCATGGTCACTTCTGCGTGGTGTGAGGAGCCTTCTGGGTCCTGCACACCCTCACCTGAGAGCCGTCCTCCATCTGTCTCTGGATCTCCCCAGGGCCTCCAGCACCCATATTCTCCTTGCAGCTCTGGTTTTAATACCTGTGCTGTTCGAGACCTGGGGCCTCAGCCTGAGTCTCAGAGGAGGTGGAGTTGGCACAGTGTCAGGAAGCTCCAGTCAGGCCAAGGATGAGGGGCCTCCTCCCTGTTTCTCCCCTCAGCCTCATCTCGGGTACTGGACCGTTAATTAATGTCTCTATTGCATAGATTTAAATCGGATTTACATATATATTTTATGTTTACTTTAGAAGATTCTTCCAGGAAATGCCTTATCTACTACAGGTTTCATTTTAAATGTTTTTAAATAAAATAAAGCACGTAAATAGAAAAGAACCTTGAATAAGTGAGGGCTCAATGAATTATTATAGAAACTCACCTCAGTCACCACCATCAGGTCACCCCTTCTCTCCTGTAAAGCTCACTCAGTGTTAATTGAGAAAAAAACTGCAAATTTAGTTTTTCCAGACTCCATAGGTCAGTACCTTTGTAGGAATTTTATTGTGAAGTGTTTTTTATTCCCCTGGAAGGAGGCTGTGGGAACAGTAGTATCAAATGTCATGCATATTGACGTGGAGGTCAGTACATTTATACCCATGAGTTAAATGATAGAGTATAAATCAAGGCTCACTGTTTTGCACATAGCTGTCATGCTCTATTTTCTTCATCCACCAATTATTACAAGGACATTGATGAAATTCTATTTTTCTTTCTCACTAGGTCACATGCTTTGTACTATTTTTTAGACAAACTAACATTTTTTTTTCCTTGAAAGCCCAGTAAGGTATCATAGATCCTGCTATTAGCAAGGGCACATTTGAATGCTCAGGGTGTTCTTTTAATATGCAAGTTTAAAGCATTTTCCCAAGTCTCGACATCTAAAGATCATTCGTGGTCATTTTTTTCCTCACTGAGTTCCTTGTTGATAGGCATGTAGATCTTTCCACACCTCATGGCTCAAGCTCTGGAGCATTGATACTAGATCTTGGATCACCCAGGCCAGGGTATCTGCAGGAAAGCCTCCTAGGTATGAAATCACTGGGCCCATGGGGGTGTGCATGTTCAGTGCTGACACATGAGGCCCATGGCACTTCAGAGGGGCTGGTGGCTCTGATGCTCATTCAGGCAGGGCATTTGTCACCACAACAGCTGGGCTCTGCCTGTGCACTTTGCAGAGAGTGGAAGTGCTTTGGTCCCCGAGCACCTCAGGCAGAGTTTCGTCCTGCATCACCTCTCCTTCATTCCTGTGTGCACTTCTGCATTGCCAACCCAATCCCTCACTCCAACTGCTCCCCACTCACTCGTGCCTGCATTATTGCAACATCCCCTGGATGACTCCCTGCTTCCACCTGCCTGTCCTTCAGGACCACCAGGCTCTTACCCCATGTGGGACCAGCGTCTGGTTTATGGATCGTCCAGACCATGCCACCCCCTTCAACACCTTCAGTGGCCCCATGTGAAGGGTGGACTCTGCATCAGTGTAGGTAGATCTTTATTCATCATTCCAAACCATCTGGTATCGTTCCCAAAGTGTTTGTATTTGCTTGTCAAACAGCTCATGGTGGTAGAGGTAGGAGTCCATCCTACGTGCTTATTACACTTGACTGTGGAACAAAGGTACCATTTCTTGTATCCCATAGTTTGGAGGGCTACCTCTGCTACTGAGTATTTTTAAAACTAGTCTATGCACTTGAAAGTTTCAAACATGTTTGCAATATCTTTGCTATTTATCCCAAGAAGAAATGGGGTCTCGGCCCCTCATTTAACCAGGGTGTCACGAGTAATCCTTTTCACCGACAGATGCCTTGGAAACAACACTGTGTGCTTGACATGGCCATGAACCTCCACCTGGAGGCTCAGGTCACTGCCCAGTGGAGCTCTCAGCTACAGAGTTCTAGATCGGGATGACCTGAGACTGCCCTGCTGTGAGGACACCCAGGCCACATTTCCATGTCTCATGTGGGTTTCCCAGCCACGTCTAGGTCCAGCTGCAGACATGGAACTGAGTCACCTCGGGAGCATCTCAATGCCTGGCTGCCCATTCACCCCAGCAAGTGGATCTTCTCTGCTAAGACCCAACATCACAGAACAAAAAAGTGCCAGATCTCTGCCCCTTGTCTCAATGCCAACCCCATGACCAATAGCAAAATAATGCTGGTGTTTCATGCCACTAGTTTGAATGTTTAGTTTGAAACACGTTTTTTTGTTCTTGTTGTTAATACTAAAAGCAATAAGAATAACATCCCTGGAGAAAGTTCAAAAGGTGCTATAGAATGTACATGAAAATCTGAGTGTCCTTCTCACTTCTTTCTGTAGCCTTCCTACTTGGCCTCTGGACTTAATGGGTCCCTTTCTGTATGTCCTTTGAGATTTATTAATTGAACTAGCAGATAGCTCTGATACTGTCACATGTCTCTAAGAGATTTAGCTAATTTTCCTCATTGAATCTCCATTGACCATGAACACACAGGGAGGGGATGGCTAGAAGGGAGTCGTCTGCTCCACACTGTTCTCCAAACTGGGTTCTAACCTCTCCTCAGCACTGCATTTGAATGTTGTTTCTCCAATCACGGGGACACATTGTTCTGAATATACTTCCTATTTCTTCATTTTTCCCTCAATTTCATTGTCTACACGCACACACAAACATAAAGAAACACAAACATTTTTCTATCAATCTGGGATCATTAAAATTGTTCCTTGGAGAAACACAATATTACCTGTTATTGCTCACCCTTATTCAACTGGATCATCCCTAGAGTAAATGTGACACCATTTATATTAATATAGGTTTTATACCTTATCAGTGACCTGTTTAATAAAGAAATTATCTGTAAATCTACAATGATTTACATGATCATGTAACATACATTGAAACATAGACATTTTCTTTGAATATGGCAAAACTCTCATCTATATCTTAAAATTGTCACTAGCTCCATCTTTTGGGGCCTGGTACTTTGCATTCCTAGGGCAAGTGTTCACCACGTTATCATAAGAATGAGTGTGATTGGGTTTCCACATACGTGCCAAAACACACGTTGAATTCTAGAGTTTCGGGTCATTTACAATTTTCATTTACAAAAGCATTGATTATATATTTTCACTCAACTCACTATTAAAAGATAGTGATTCTTTATTCTTGCATTTTTCAGTGAATAGCCAGTGTTTAATAGATGTAATGCCATGAAATGATTCATTGAATTTACAGAGACTGAGAAATAATTAAGTATACATATTTAATTATGTAAATTAAGAATATAGATGCAGAGAATAAGAGAATTTATATAACATATGCTTAGAGAGAAATACAAATTTTAAAACAGTAGATTTCTACTAATGTTTTTTCAGTTATGTGTCTTAGAATTTTCTAAGACTCAGGAATAGTAGAAATTGGTACTGATCACATTGTAATAAAAAATAGAACCACACTATATGGTCACGTGTTGGATTTGACATGTTCACCCTGAAATTCTCACTGTCAGCTATATTTGCATGGGCAAGTCACTTTTTCTCAAATATGAGGTTTTCTGAAAGAGGATAATAAGGTGGGGTACGTGGTTATTTTTTTAAAAGAAAACATGTTTTCTTTAATTCTCTTAAATTCTACCCTTGCTTATGTAAACACACACGTGTTTACATAGCAGCAGTTGGACCCAGAGTGTGCAGCACATGTTCACTCTGAAAGTTGTGTGACATGACCCGTCACCATGGAAATGTGATGATGCCCTTCTTGCCTTCCTTTGCAACTGTCACTCTGTGAGCTGAGAGGAAGAAGGCGAGTTCTCACATACTTACTGCTCTAGACTTTGAGATTGGAACTTCATTTGTTCTTGAAGTAGGTTCATATCGACCTTCTGAATGCAGCTCCTTCAAAGGACCTGGATAAGCATGACTGAAAATACGTTTGTCATTTTTAAAACCATTGCCAGCACTCCCAATTTGACTCCAGGTTTGTAAGTGTCTTTATAGTTTTGTTGTATTACCTAATTGATATTTCTGATTCTTCTCTCAAGTGGGCTGTCTTAACTATTTTCCTAAAGTTAGAACAATGGAAGATTTCCTAGTGAACACTTTGTCCTCACTCTCCAAAGAACTGATCCAGAGGAAACACTTCTATACTGCTTCAATTCTTCCTATCCTGGGAGAATAGTTCCATAGATTCACAGAGATTGAGATCTCACCCCAGCAGTAGACATGACAGGAAAGAGGAATCCCACGTCAACTCCTCGGAATGTGGATGCCAAAATACGAGTTAAATGTAAGGATCCTGAATCCAGAGATTTTAGAAATTTAAGAAACTGATTTCATGAGGCATGTCCATGGCTTGATACGGACAGGATCACTGGGAGTTTGGGTGCTGCCTGGGAGACTGGTGAGGTGGAACAGAGCCTTCAAGGTGGTGGAATGAACATTGGGTGACATAGATTAGGAGGGCTTGGTGGTTCTCTTTGAGAGTCCTGGTGTCGGGGTCACAGGCTAAGGAGCGATCCTTCTCAGAGGAGATTGGACTCTGTCCATTGCCCATGCATAGTGTTGGGATGGAGGAGATAGTAGTAGAGACTGAATTTTGTTGAAGAAGGACTTGGGCAGGGAAAGTGCATTCTCAGAGCCAGAGCATGCAGAGTCCACTGTCAGGCAGGACTTAGCTCAGGCTGCTGAGACAGTTGCTCAGAGCAATAGTTAGCAAACAGTGGAGCCTTCAGCCTTAATTCATTAGATCAGAAAAGAACCACATCCTCGGGGCATGGGCATCAACTTCACATCCAGGGTTGGTCCTGAAAGGGGAGCTAAGTTTTAGAATGTTGTCATGTGGCACTAGGTCCAGAATGTTCTGAGTTGGCTTGGGAGCCGCCCAGACCACTGGCGACTAGGAGTGGTAACCTGGTCATTGGGAAGGCTCAGAGTGAGATAACTAACTGACTGTGGGCAGACGCTGAGGGAGGATAGTAACAAGTTGGGGTGTCCCTGGTCCCCTGAGGCACTACGATCGGAGGAAAGTCTCGCATATGGTGGACTCCTAGTGGCTCAGCCTCTTCCTCAAGGGCATCACCTCTCTCCCACAGAAACCAGTGGTAGGTGCATTTCAAAAAGACAGTGAGGAGAGCGCTTGCTTCAGGCATCCAGGGATGAAGTCAGCTGTCAGAAGAGTTCTGGACCTCTGTCCTCAGGACACCAAACACATTATTACAATAAACTCATCTCTCAGCACTCTTGTAACTCTGGGCAAGTCACTTAATCTCTCTAAATTTCTATGATCTTCACGGTAAAGTGTGGGTCTCAGCACCTGCTTTGCCTCTCCCGCCGCAGGGTTATTGCGGGGATCCCAGGAGACGACAACAGATACTCCCATGTGATAGAAAACATCACCCCTTTGGGAACGATGAAAAGTAACCTTCCACCCTCCCTTGCTGAGGAGGCACCCAAGTCCCCTCTCTGGATGTAACCACTGCCGAACATCTAGCTTGTACTTGCAGTCACGCAATGATTGGACACTTACAGAACAATAACTTGGCACCAGTCACTTATTTTTCTGAAGCTTTACCTGTATTCAATCAATTTTAGCCTCAACAGGTAGTAGTAATAAGAAGCCATGGTAATATTTGCTCATTGCAGAAGAGGCCCCGAGGGGTCTGTAGGACTGGGAGATGAAGCCTCTAATTGCCATTAGAACCAAGGCAACAGAACAAGGTCCCTGTTCTTCACTGTTTTTATTATGTCTTAACTAAATGAAGTTACTCACCCAGGAAATCTGACTGGTGGGTGTTTTACGTGCACACCAAACTGCACGGGCTTCAGGAGAGTCTTTCTGGGCAGCTGTGAACAAATTATTGCTAATTTTTCTGTGGTCTTCTGCCAGCAACATGTCTACTGTTCTCTGTATTGTCATGCATTTCCCAGGCTGTTGAAAGGAGAAGGATGATATAAGACAAGAGTATAATCCTCATGTTCAACGACGAGAATGAGATAGGGCGGCAGAAGTGTCCGCTTCTCAAAAGAAACCACGGTGCATTTATTCAACACAGATAAATATACTGTGGAAATAATGCTGACTAAGTTACTTCAAGAAAAACTCTTCAGTGTCCCATGTTTAGGTGACCCATATCTTGAAAAAAGGTTAAGCCATGTTTTTCTTGCACTTCATGTGTGCAAATACACTTGTATTCAGTCCATCCGTGGTGTTGTCCCCATGGAGGTCAGGATGCACTGACATCTCACCTGTTCATTCAATAGTAAACAAGGTCTCCAGTTCATGTTCACACATTAGCTGGTTTTGCAACATTATCTGAATGGATCTCTTCCTGATACTACGACTGAGATTTGTAAAAATTAATAGACATTATTTAGAACAGGTTTAGATTGACATTAAAGTTGACCAGATAATACAGAATATTCCCCCCTCCTACCCACCAGTTCCCCTATTAAAAACATCTTAGATTTATGAGATATATTTGTTATATGAGTGAAAAAGTATCAATATATTTTAATTAATTAAAAGTCCATACATTCCATTAAAATTCACTCTCTGTGCTGTGACATTTTGAGTTTCACAGGATTATAACATCTCATATTACCAGTAGTGTATCATATACCAATGTTCATAATGGCATTATTCACAATAGACAGATAGAAAGAACCCTAAAGTCCTTCAAAGAATGAGTGGATCAAGTGTGATGTGTACACCCAGTGGGATTCTGTTCAGCCATAAAACTGAACTAGATTTTAAAATAGGATATAACAATAGTTGACCTTGAAAAAATATGGGGCTTATTGACATCAGGACTAAACAGAAAGTCAGTAATTTATGATTCCACTGCTAGGAGGTTTCTGAAAAAGTCCAATTCCTAGAAACAGAAAAGTAGCTGTAAATAGGATCCAGAAAGAGTGATTTATTCTGGGGAAATGTTTTGGGACTAGACAGCAGTGAAAGTAATCAACGCTACTGACCGATATAATCACAAATGATTAAAAGCAGCATAAATATGATGTAAAGTTCATCATGAGAAAAGTAAAACAACCAATATTATACATGCTGAAGACAGTAGCAGCATGTATGAATGCATAGATGCTGAAATGGTCTTGTAACTTTACAAGAAGTAGGAATTTGACCAGGCTTTAAGAAGGGCAGGAAGGTCTGAACCCTGTCATTGATGTTAGATGGATTAGATTCCCTTTAGCTAGACTGTCAAAGGTTCTATGTCTCATTCTTGCCTGCTTCTTTCCTTGGTCTTCTTCATCCACCAACGACAATGTCCCAGCAGCAGCTCAGTCTATACTGTTTAGCACCGACATTCACATTTTCTAGCCCCACATCCACCTAAAGGAGAGCTCTCTGAGAAGTCCTGAGCAGTACCACCAATGACAGACAGTGACTCTGTGTTCCTCTACCTTCCTCTGACAGTGTGGGTCAAGATCTTCCTGACACTGTGGTGAAGGAGCTTCAGGAGACCATTGTGGAAATGCTTTCTTTCTTTTTCAATAAAATTACGATATAAAAATGTGAGCGTGTACCTAGTAAATGATGGAGACAATGCACTAGTAGAAAAATGTTCAGTGACAGTCTGTGACCAGCTGATATCCGATTCAAGAGGGCATTCAAAAAGGACAGCATTACTTTCACACTGGAGCATTGCAACCAGCGTCATCAGCAGCACCGTTTCTTCCCTGAAAGAAAAAATTGCAATTGCCAATTTAAAGGGACTTGAGACAACTTCCATGAAGAGTTCAATCCTTTCCCAAAGGTGTTCTGTATGTTTTCTCTTGGGGTCATTGACTCAGGCAATGTTTCTCAACTGGTTTCCTAAAGTCATCAAGAGAACAGAAGGCCTGGGAGAACAGTGTCCAGAGGGATATGATCCTCACAGTGTTTTCCGTTCTCTTATGACAGGTGGATGTCAGATCTGATGAAAAATGAATATATTGTCAATCACTCACTAGCTGAGGATAAAGCTGGGTGCTGATTTCTTCAGAAAGTCCCCCTGATTCTGCGATCTTGCTGGGGATGAGGACTGGTGTGTAGTGAAGGCAACCAATAGTCTAAGAAAACTCTGGAATGTTTGCAGTGCTTGGAAGTAATAATAAGTGGGTGCTGAGGTTTGTGTGTTGAAGTTTTTGGGTAGTGTTTTTCAACGTATGTGCATGGTGTGATTGTGAATGTCCACGTATGAGTTACTGCGTGTCCTTACAAAAGTTTCCTACGCACACGATACAGCACATTTGTCTGCTTTTTAAAAGAAGCTTCCCATCACTGCACATTTTCCATAATTAACTTTTACTTCCCCTGGCTGTATCTGGACGTTTGCTTAATAGTCCTTCTGCTCATGTGGATGTGGTGCAGAGATGAATGGCACAAGCACTAACCTCATTATGGAAGATCCAAAATTTGAACCGAGTCATGAGTTCCTTGTGTTCATGCTTTGTACCACTGACCTGCCCTCACTACTGAGAAACACGATTATTAGTGACCGAGTAACAAAGTGTCAGCTTCTGTGGCCATGCCTGGAAGTGCCAATGCCTACACAGCTCCCACACACAGCCCGTCTTGAGAAGATGTCCTCAGTGTCACATAGCCCGGGGCAGCCACAGATGCATATAACAGATGGCCATGGCATAGTCATTGGTATGAAAGGCACAAGGAGGGCCCACATGCTTCTGGTCAGCTGAGATTTTGTAAGAGGTGAGAGGTCAATGTCGAGCAACTACTCTCAGTTATGGGGTTGCTCCTCATCCCATTTCAGGGCAGTTAAAAGTCAGGAAGGCAATATCACAATAAACCTTAGAAGCTCACAAATGCTGTAAAAACCTAAGCAAGAACAGCGGCAAGTAAGTACTCAAATTTGTACTGGTGGAGACACAGAAGCCCCTCAGCCTTACTGCACATCTTTTATGCTGCTGGTGTAGAGAGCCAGTGTTTCTCTTGGCCTCTCCTGTGCGAGACAGTGTGAATATGGACAGCCAATGACTCAAGACATGCGTGATCTATTGAAAAAATACTGGAAGGAAAATATCACATGGTTCATGGTGACTATTTTAAATCATGGGATATCGGTATTTTCAACTATTCTGCATTTGATTTTGTTTATGAAAAACAATTAGTGAGTAATTCTAATGAGATACTTTTCCTAGACTTGAGTTCGATCCCCCTATCAGTTTGCTTTCCATCAACAACAAAATCTCATAGAAGAGAGTATAAATCCAATAGTAGCATCTATAAATTCTGCCTGAAGAATTGATTTTGGGAGAAGTAAAAAAGAGGGGTTGGCAATTTAGCTGAATCTCAAAGCCATAGAAACATCATAAGACTTCTCATAGCTCCATTTTACTGTTTACTCTTTGTTAGATCGACCATTTTCCATGGATTAGGTTCCCCTTAGCTAGAGAGCCAAGGGCTGTATTTCTCCTTTTCTCCTGCTGACTTGTGCCTTTGTTCATCTGTTCAGGAAGGCGGCCTTGCCCAAAGCTCAGTTCCTTCTGATCAACCAGCCACATCCACACCCTCCAGTCCAAAGACCACATCAGGCACAGCTCCCTGAGTACGTCCTGGGCAACATCACCAATGACTGACACTTGCTCTGTGTTTCCCTAGCCACCGCCATCATCGTGGTGGAAGAGCCTTCTGGCTACAGGGCAGGCTGGTAAGGACCCATCTATTCCACATGTAAGCTCACTTTTCTTCCTTTGTGATAAAAATGTCATTTTATTGTTTATTTATTTCTTATTATTTATGCCTACAGCACCCGCTCTTCCTAGGTGATCTCCCATCCAAGTACTTACCAGGCCCAACCCTGCTTAGCTTCTGAGATCAGACCTCGGGCTTGTTCAGGATGGCATGGCCGTGGACTATGGACTGTGGCTCCACTGCGGTGCAAACACAGGACCTTCTGCGTGTAAAGCAGACGTTTTAACCCCTACACTATGGAACCACATCAGATTCATTTTGTTACAATAACACTAAGGCATGAAGATGTGAACATGTACACTCCAGATGGTAGACAATTTACTTGGTGGGGAGATTGTTGAGTGTGATATTTTTTTTGAGTTTGTCAAGTGATTCCTGATTCAAGAGGGCATTTAAACTGTAGGGTAGGGAGCATTTTTCTCTGTATAGAAATTTTGTCCTTGAAGAAGAGTTGTGCCTTTGCCAATCCAAGTACACTCGGAGACCTTCCATGAAGAATCAAAACTTTCCCACAGGGGTTCTGTACGTTTTCTGTTGGGGGCATTAACTCAAGTCCTGTTTCCCATCTGGAGTCCTAAAGTCATCAAGAGAACAGAAACCCTGTGCTGAGTATCCAGGATGAAGTGCTTCTAGCAGTATGTTTGTTGTTGTTGTTCTCTAATGGCAGATGGATGCAGAAGATAAAAATGCATATATTCAGGAATCACTCACTTGCAGAGGCTAAGACTGGGTGGGGCTTTCCTGTCAATTTGGTCTAGAAGACCGTTATTCTGGGTTCCTGCTGGAAATGAGGGTTGGGGTGTAGTGGAAGGAAATGTTCATACAGGGAAGAATTCTGGCCTGTTCTACAGTGCCTGGCAGCCATATTGACATTTAGGTTGTGGTCTGTGTGAGAGTAGACACTGACTCAATCACACACACACACACACACACACACACACATAAATGACAGGGAGGACATTACCACAGATGATGGGATCAATATTACATAATAGGATTTCACTGCTTACAAATCTTCTGTATTTTATTCATTTCACGAAAAAAGGATTAGTGAATGAATATAATGGGGTAATTTGTGAAGTGAGTAATGTCCCCAATAAGTTTGCTTTCCATTCAGTAAAAATCCTTAGAGAAATGTTTTGGTGAAGGTAGTACTAAGCATGTGTGGATTCTGCAGGAAGAAATGATCTTGGAAGAAATCACAAAGACAGTGTCAATTTAGTTGATTTTCAAAACAGGTGGAAGGAGTAAGTCCTCTGTCTTTGAAACATGATTATCATGCTAACTCTTTGTTAGATTGAGTACTTCCCACCTAGTAGGTTCCTTTCAGAAAGCCAAAGGCACATTTTTTTTCTTTTCTTCTCTGCTCCTCTCCTTGGCCTTTCTTCTCAAGCAAGGAGGAGGGCCCAGCCAGCTCAGTTCATACATACCCACCACTCTCATCAGTACACTCTCGCCCTCGTCTGCACTCAGTGGAGCACACTAGTCCTTCATAAACAGCAGCACCAAGGACTGACAGGCACTCTGTGTCGTCACGAACCCCTCGAGGACCTGCGGGAAGAGTGTCCCAGTGAGAGGGCAAATGAGCTGACATCCATCACCAAGGTAAGTTCGCCCCACTTCCCTTGCAATACAAATGTGGCTTTATGACTTTATCAGTAAAATTAACATATAAAAATGTGAGCAAACACATTCAGGATGATACAGACATTTACTTCGTGGTCAGAGTGTGGAGTGTGATTCTAGTACAAAGAGATAACTGTCATGAAAGGACCTTCAAAAATGACAGCTGCAGTTACAAACTGTGTGGAAGGGAGGATTTTTTGTCTTTGCAATTTATTTTCCTAGAAAGTGAAGCTGGTAATTGCCCACCCAAAATAACCTTGAGAGGGAGTTCCTCCAGGAAAGTTCTTGCCCTTTGGCCTGAGTAGGTCTGTCCTGTTCTTGCTCGTGGGTTCTATTGATGCCTCCAGCGTTTCCCACCTGGTTTTCTAACGTAACTGATTTAAGCAAAATTCTGTGCAAACAGTATGCAGCATGATGTGACCCTCATAGTATTTTCTGTCATTTCAGGTCATTCCACTTGCCCTTGAAGACAGTATGTGTTTTGGAATCCTTCATTTCCTGAGGAAAAATCTAGAAACTGAGAAAGGGGTGGTGTACTTGCTGGCTTTAGTGTGGAGAGCCACTTTGATTGCAGTTTCTTGTTGGCAATGTGAATGAGGGACGTGGTGATAGAGACTGATTTTCTAGGTAAAGGACTATGGACATGATCTCCAGCTCCAGTGAGTGGGAGTAGGTTGTGTGCATGGGTGTGAGTGTGTGAACATGTGAATACATGTGGTGTGATTCTGAGTGTGCATGTGACATTTTGAGTGTTTCTATTACTGTTAAGACCATGGTAGCTGATGTCAGATATCTAATAAACATTCGCCTCTCCATCGCATCATGAGTGGATAGATACCTAAGTGTATTAATCACCTTGTACAGTTACAATGGGTGCATTTATTGTATGCCAAGCATAAACCTCAATAAACTGAAACACAGATCCAAGCACCACCCAGGACAATGTTCACTGGCTTCTTAATGGATAAATCATGTTTTAGAATCTGTCACCATGCCATAAAAAATCTTTTTGTTCAGAATATCACCTGTCAGCAGGTCTCATGGCATTTTTCATGGTCACGATGTTGCCACTTCCTTCATTCACAATGTCTTTCCATCAAAGGAAGGTCTCCGAATGACTCCACCCCTCCCCCTTCACTGATTACTGGGCAGGACTCTTCCCTTTTGCAGGTGGCCCTTGGTGTAGCCCCATGCCACCCCCAGTTCTGGAGGATTCTGAGCCAAGACAAGTCTCTTATAATATTTGCTAGCAATTCACTGTGACTTTCTGCAAACAGGGCTAATATTTACAGTCAGCCACTCTTGCCAGGAATACAGTGTCATTCTGTCTCCATCACTTCTCTGAATTTAGGACTTTGTGTACTGGGCGAGAAACAATGTGTATAATGTGAAGAGAACCAAGAGCTCTTCAGGACTGAGTGTCATGGTAGCACTGGGCTACCACTCTAGGACAAAGGGGACATTGTGCACTGCAAGGTGGGACAGAGAAGCTCCATAGTGTGACAGGAGTGTCAACTCTCATGTCCCTGTGACACCCACAGGAACATGGGGTCATGGTGTCTTCTGGAAGGCTTTGTAAGAAATCAAGTCCAGGAAGTTGGTTTAAGTCACTATTATATACAATGAGCCAAGTGATGGTTTGAGTTTTCTTTGGACCAGGGTAGCTGTGAGAATTATGAATGTAGTATTATTTCATTACCCCCTAGATTTCCATCTTTTCTACACCAAGAAAACTGAGGCTCCTTCAATGTAAAATGTCACTAGTTTATCTCAGAACCTGTCTCCTTGACACAGGGTCGTCCTAGAAACCCTTAATCTCTAGATCACAGCTTCCTAGCAGAGCTGAAGGGAACCCTGATCGACGTGATTCAATGTTAAAATGAGGGCTGGCACTACCTAGTCTCCAAGAATTCAGAGACAGCTACCAGTGGACTCCAACTGTAAGGACAGCTCCGAGAGACTTAGACTGGATCTTGAGAGGGAAACAACTTAGAGGAGCAGAGGAAGTTTCAGGAAGAGCACCAAGCCCCATGGTGACCAGGAGGTGGTTTCAAGATCAGGGCAGGCAGTATAACACGGTCCCCTGTGTCTAGCCTGGCCCAGACTGAGGATGATGTCTGCCCGCGTCTTGAATGGGGATGAGAAAAGAGAGGGCCATCTTGCTGGGGCGAACATGGTATAGACCCAGCGTCTCTTAACCTGGAGAGAGGAGCTTCCTCCTTCTCTGTGTTCTCCCCTATCTGCTGTTTGACAACCAGACCCTTTCTCCTTCCCTCTCTTATAGCCTGCCTTCTTTTTTCTCCCTTCCTAGCCTCCTCCACTCTCTCTCCCATATCTCTTTCTTTTATTTCTTTCATTTTTGTTATTTCACTTCATTTAATTTTATTGTTTTGTGAGAAAAAGTACACAGCATGAAATCAAATCTCTAATCCCCGATTCAGTGCACAGTACAGCGTTGATAAGTGCATGCCTACTGTCGCAAGGTAGACCTCTAAAACTTTTTCAGCTCACCTGAGGAAAACAGTCTGCTTGTTGACATAGCTCCATTTCCTCCTCCTCCCAATTCTCGACCACCAGCCTTCTACTTTGCTTCTATGCATGTGACAAATTTAGTTACTCACCTACGTGGAATCGCATAGTATTTGTTTCCCTGTGACATGCTTATTTCAGTTAGAACAACGCCTTTAGTTTTCTTCCTGTTGCTGCAAATGACTGGACTTCTTTGATTTTTAAAGATGACTAATATTCCATTGAATGTCTACACCCTGTACATTTGTCTGTTGATGGACGAGGGGGCTGTTTCTGGATCTGGGCTATTGTGAGTAATGCTGCAATGGTCACAGGAGTGCAGTTATCTTTGCATGAACCAAATTTTATTTCTGTGGGATGCATAGCAACAGTGCGACTTCTGGATCACATCATAGTTCTGCTTGTAAATTTTTGAGGAATCTCAATACTGTTCTGAATGATGGCTGCACCATATTACGTTCCCCGCAACAGTGTAGAAGGGTTGCAGTTTCTCCACTTCCTTGCCAATATCTGTTATCTCTTTTTTCTCTTTTGGATAATACACATTCAGACCAGAGAAGGACACTATTTCATGGACTTTTTGATGCGCCTTTCCTTAATATTAGCGATGTTGAGCACCATGTGGACCATGTATGCTTGCTTTGGAGAAATGTTTTGGTTCATATGTAGAAACCCAATCACACCCATTCTTATGATAACGTGTTGAACACATGCCATAGGAATGTAAGGAACCAGGCCCCAAAAGATGGAGCAAGTGGCAATTTTAGGATATAAATGAGAGTTTTGCCATATTCAAAGAAAATGTCTACATTTCAAGATATGTTACATGATCATGTAAATCATTGCAGATTTACAGATAATTTCTTTATTAAACAGGTTACTGATGAGGTATTAATCCTATATTAATATATAAACGGTGTCACATTTAGTCTAAGGATGATGCAGTTGAATGAGATGATCCCAGACTGATAGAAAATGTGTGTGTGTGTGTGTGTGTGTGTGTGTGTGTGTGTGTGTGTGTGTGTAGACAATGAAATTGAGGGAAAAATTAAGAATTAAGAAGTATATTCACAACAATGTATCCCTGTGATTGGAGAAACAACATTCGAAATGCAGTGCTGAGGAGAGTTTAGAACCCAGTTTGGAGAACAGTGTGGAGCAGAGGATGCCCTTCCAGCCATCCCCTCCCTGTGTGTTCATGGTAAATGGAGATTCAATGAGGAAACTTAGGGAAATTCCTTAGAGACATGTGACAGTATCAGTGCTATCTGCTAGTTCAATTAATAAATCTCAAAGGACATACAGAAAGGGAGCTATTAAGTCCAGAGACCAAGCAGGAAGGCTACAAAAAGTAGAAGAACACTCAGATTTTCATGTATGTTCTATAGCACCTTTTGAATTATCTACAGAGGTGTTATTCTTATTGCTTTTAGTATTAAAAACACGTGTTTAAACTAACCTTTCAAACTAGTGGCATGAAACACCAGCATTATTTTGCTGGTGGTCATGGGGTTGGCATTGAGACAAGGGGCAGAGGTCCGGCACTTTTTTGCTCTGTGATGTTGGGTCTTAGAAGAGAAGACCCACTTGCTGGAGTGAATGGACAGCCAGGGGTTGGGATGCTCTGGAGGTGACTCAGTCCCATGTCTGCAGATAGACCTGGATGTGGCTGGGGGACCCACATAAGATATGCAAATGTGGCCTGGGTGTTCTCACAGCAGGGCAGTGTCAGGTTGTCCAGATCTCGTACTCGGTAGCTGAGAGCTCCACAGGGCAGTGACCCGACTGTCCAAGCGGAGGCTCATGGTTATGTCAAACATAGCCTTAGATGTCACACAGTGTTGTTTCTAAGGCATCTGTCGTTGAAAAGGAATACTCGGGGAACCTCTGGTTAAATGAGGGGCTGAGATCCCATTTCTTCTCGGGAAAAATAGTGAGGAAATTGCAAACATATTTGAAACTTTCATGTGCATATACTAATTTTAAAATTATTCAGTAGCAGAGGTAGCCCTCCAGACTATGGGATACAAGAAATGGTGCCTTTGTTCCACAGCCAAGTGAAATAAGCACGTAAGATGGATTCCTGCCTCTACCACCATGAGCTGTTTGACAAGTAAACACAAACACTTTGGGAACCTTACCAGAGAGTTTTGGAATAATGAATAAAAATGTACCTACGCTGATGCAGAGTCTACCCTTTACATGGGGCTACTGAAGGTTTTGAAGGGGATAGTGTGCTCTGGATGATCTATAACCCAGAAGCTGGTCCCACACGGGGTAAGAGCCTGGTGGTCCTAAAGGACAGGCAGGTGGAAGCAGGGAGTCAGCCAGGGGACGTTGCAATAATGCAGGCATGAGGGAGTGGGGAACAGCTGGAGTGAGGGATTGGGTTGGCGATGCAGAAGTGCACAGAAGAATGAAGGAGAGGTGATGCAGGACGAAACTCTGCCTGAGATGCTCGGAGACCAAAGCACTTCCACTCTCTGCAAAGTGCAAAGGTAGAGCCCAGCTATTGTGGTGACAAATGCCCTGCCTGAATGAACATCAGAGCCACCAGCCTCTCTGAAGTGCCACGGGCCTCATGTGTCAGCACTGAACATGCACACCCCCATGGGCCAAGTGATACACTTGCCCAGGTGATCCAAGATCTAGTATCAATTCACCAGAGCCTGAGTCAAGTAGGTGGGGAAACAGCCTACATGCCTGTCAAGAAGGAACTCAGTGAAGAAGAAAATGCCCACGAATGATCATTAGATGTTGAGACTTGGGGGAAAAGTAAACCTGCATATTAAAAGAACACCTTGAGCATTTGAATGTGCACCTGCTAATGGCAGGATCTATGATACATTACTGGGCTTTCAAGAAAAAAAATAAATGTTAGTTGGTCTAAAAAATAGTACAAAGCATGGGACCTATAAGAGAAAGAAAAATAGAATCTCATCAACCTCCTTGTAATGATTGCTGGATGAAGATAATGGAGCCCGACAATTATGTGAACAGTGAGCCTTGATTTTATACTCTATCATTTATATCGGTATAAATGTACGGACCTCCACGTCAACATGCACGATATTCGATACTGCTGTTCCCACAACCTCCTTCCAGAGGAATAAAAGAAACTCCAAGATAAAATTCCTACAAAGGTACTGAACTATGGACATCTGGAAAAACTAAATTTGCAGTTATTTTTCTCAATTAACACTGGGGCGCTTTACAGGAGTGAAGGGGTGACCTGATGGTGGTGACTGGGGTGAGTTTCTATAATAATTCATTGAGCCCTCACTTGTTCAAGGTTCTTTTCTATTTATGTGTTTTATTTTATATATAAACACTTAAAATGAAACCTGTAGTAGATAAGTTTCCTGGAAAAATCTTCAAAAGTAAAGAAAATATATGTGTAAAACCAATTTTAAATCTATGCAATAGAGACATTACTTAACGGTTGAGCACTGGGGTTGAGGCTGAGGGGAGAACAGGGAGGAGACCCCTCTTCCTTGGCCTGACTGGAGCTTCCTGACACTGTGCAAACTCCATCACCTCTGAGACTCAGGCTGAGGCCCCAGGTCTTAAACTGCACAGGTATTGAAACCAGAGCTGCAAGGAGAATATGGGTGCTGGAAGCCCTGGGGATACCAAGAGACTAATGGAGGATGGATCTCAGGTGAGGGTGTGCAGGACCCAGAAGGCTCCTCACACCATGCAGAAGTGACCACGGGCTCTGGCTTCCCCAGTGGCTTGGTTCACAGGACAGGGAGGCACGGTGTACTCTCGGCTGGGGGTGTTGTCTCTCACCCTGAATGTCTACAATGTTGTACAGGACCAACTGAACTTGGGCACTTGGTCAGACGCCTTCAGGCGATTTGTGCCTGGAGAGAGAGAGTGATGCCTAGCAAGGGAGGAATCTGGGTCTCCACGATGAAAAGGCCGAGTCCCTCTGCCCTGAGGCCTGTGAGGTGCAGGAGGTTTGATGACACAGGTGGGAGTGGTGATCTCGCCCCTCAACCTAACACTGAATATGACCCATTATGAGACTAGCAGATTAAAAATGGACAGATACCTGGATCGTTAACCTTTTCTCCTAATAATCTTTATTTTTCCTAACATCCCAAGGCTTAGCCTGTGTCTTGCCTTTGAAAAACCATGATGCTGTGGTAATGAATAAAATAAGTTTTATGGCTTAATGTGTTCCAGTATGAAAAGATTAAAGGCACTCCGATTTCAAATGTAATTAAAGCAATTTTATTTATTTATTTATTGAAGAATTTGGGAAGTAAAACATAAGCAATTAGTAATGCTACCTCATACCGTTTCTCTGATGAGCATTGCATTGAGTTTCCTTAAACATTTTGGTCATTTGTTTGATTTATATGTATGTCAGCCTATGGAGTCTTAGCCTCAATCCCTCTCCAGGGCTCCAAGGTGCTGAGGGGTCCTCAACTGCAATGGGACCCTGCAGTGTCCCTTACTTGGCTCTGCAAACACGAAGTTGCCGAGCTGAGCCAAAGGGGTGCAGAGCTGAGCCATGTGTGTCGCCTTGCTTGCATGAGGACCTGCCCCAGGGCATTTCCATCCTGCTCCGCATTTCTCAGAAGTCTGAGGTCAGAGAAGTCAGGCCACCCCACACTATCTTATCATACCCAAGGATAAGGGATCCAGTGCTTAATTTCCATTAAGGGATGCTCCCTGTTGATTGTGAGTGGTTTCATACGGCACAGCTGTGAGCTGGAGGGCCTGGCAAGAAATAAATCCTGGAGGCATCTGCACAGATATTACAATATGAACCACACACCATAAACTTACTCTCACTGTGGACTTACAGAAACTGACAGCCCTCTCCTCCAGATTAAGGAAAAAGTGGAGGGATGGGTCCAGCAAGCTTAGAATCTCCCATGGCCTGAGTATCTCCTCTTAGAAAGATGTGCTTAGGACATCCTTCATTTGCCTGCACTGTTTTTTACCATCTTCTTGATATTTTCCATGCCCATACAATAGAGGCCACCCTAGAGCTCTCCTCAGTTTGGTTGCTTTTAATAAAATAACATCTTCCCCAGGGTGATGCAAGGAGAGAGGAGGTGGAGAACTGGAGGGAGATGTTACAAACACAGATGGTTCCAAGACGTCAGGCGCCTGGATGGGACCAGGCCTCTTAGGATGAGAATCGTTAAATAAGAGAAGGAATCTCTGGGAAGAGTCACAAAGAAGAGCTAACAGTTAGAAAAAATAAAAAAAGACAGAAAGAGAAAATAAATCACATGTAGATGTTGTGCTCGGGTGGTATCTTCAAAATCCGCAAAGTGTCTGCGAGGTACGAGGGCAATAACGATGCTGAAGTGGCTGTGGGAACAGAAAGTGGAGAACTGAGTGTCGAGGTGAAATCTCTGGGCCCTGCTGCTCCCACAGAAAAAATAAAGCCTGATCTGAAGACCCATTTTGTCTTCAATCCTAAGCTCCTCCTCATGGCCTCGATCGCTTCAACTCTGCAATGAAGAGTGGCTCTCAGGTCTAAAGGGCCCCCTGTCAGCCTTCAGCTTCTGTAAGTGTGACCAGGAAACCATGCCTGTATCACCGTGTGCCTCTAAGAAGGCAGTCCCAGTTTCCATGATGGACTGTGCTAAGCTTCTACCATAGTAAACTAGAGAAATTTTATACTATAATGGAAAAGAAGTAGGAAAAATATAAGTATTAAATACTACAGAAATGAATGGTACTGAATAAAGAATATCAATAAGGAAAATCAACATAAAGAAAAGCTTTGAAGAGACCAAAAATTAAATAAACCTCCAGTCAGGCTACCAAGGGAGGAAAAAATAATAAAAACAGAGCGATGAAACCATTACTAATGTCTTAGATCAGAGAGGAGTCATCATTCAGGATAGCATGGACGCTAAAAATCTATGAAAAGAATATTTTGGGCAACTTATGCCCGCAAATTTCATCGTTCAGATGAAACGAATCAATCCCTTGAAAGGCAGAAACTACCATACTCAACCAATATGGAATAAATAAACCCTGTTCATATGTATATCAATTAAATGAATGGAATCAATAATTAATAACCTCCAAAATAACAAAATAACAAGGTGTCAGGCACAGATGGTTTCACTAGGGCATCTACCACATTCTTAGAAAGCAAAACACAGTTTGACAGCACAACCTTGCAATTTTGTGTCTAGGTGGTTACTCAGCTGTGTAGGAAAATTATGTCCATATATAGGAATGCTGATGGTAGATTTATTCACAACGGCACACAACTGGAAACATCTAAGAAGTCCTTTGAAACATGAATGAATAAATGAATTTTGTGAATTCATTCAATGGAATATTTTTCACTGTTTTAAAAAATTGAGGAATATCTATGAAAAATATGAAGGAACCTTGAATGTACATTACTAAGTGAAAGATGTCAGTCTGTGAAAGCTACATATTCCTCTATCCCAACAAGATAACATTCTGGGAAAAGTCAAATGACAGAGATAGTAAAAGGTGAGTGATTTCCAGGAGCTCAGGAGAAAAGAGAGAAGGGTAAACAAGGGAAAAAGGAGCATTTGAGGTCAGTAAAAAAAAAAGACTAGATCTTACCCTGTAATGGTGATATGTGTTATTATCCATTATTGAAACCCATGACTTGCTTAACACCCAGAGTGCACATTCATGTAAACAATGGGTAACATTAATGTAGCTATATTGGTTCCTTAGATACCTTAAAAATATTAAAACAAGAATTTCAAAGCCACATCCATCCCTTTCTATTGTGAAAGACTTTTATGTTCCAAATTTGAAATCAGGGAGGAGAAAATAGGATTTAAAGAATAACAAATGAACTTGCTGGATGTGGCACAGTTGAAAGAGGAATTCCTTTCAAATGGAAATCTCTTGAAAATGCAGAGAACAAGTGTAAGGAAAGACAATATTCTTGAAGAGCTAACAACAAAAAATACATTACACAATGCTGTGAGTTTACATACACCTATAGTGTCATTTCATTGCCGTGTCAACTTATCACGTATTTACAGAGAGGAAGAATAAAAAGCAACATTTCTGGTGTATGGCATCTCAGATAAATT
>NW_011918369.1:0-1277 GCF_000151845.1 Pteropus vampyrus | reverse complement strand
AGGCGAGGGTGGGAACGCGGGGAGCCGGCCGGGCTGGGCGCTCCCCGCGCGCCCCTCGCGTCCCCCAACTCGGTGGGCGCGCCGCGGCGCTGGGTGGGTTCGGCCCGGTTCGGGCTCAGGTACGCGCCAGGCAGCTAGTGCCCCTCTGCCTGGGCACCACCCCGGGAGCGCTCCGGGCCTCAGGCGAGCCCAGGCCTCAGCACCAGGAGGTGCTCAGGGCCACACCGAGGCCCCCGGCGCCCTCGCGGTTCTCTCCGAGGCGGGCGGCCCCAGCACCCCCATCCTCAGACTGGGAACAGGCCGGCCACACCCCTGCCTTTTCCGGGGATAGGGACTGCTGGGCCTCGACGTGTTCCCTGGAGCCTCGGCACCCCAACCTCCTAAGGGAAGACGCCTGCGAGTCCCCTAACAACTCCTCCATGGTCCCCAGATGCCCTTCCACCCCACCCCCACCCCTGTATGCCCCTGGGGACCCGCACCGGGGACACACCAGCCGGTCTTCAGTGCCTGGAGGTAGGCGGTGACACTGAGCCTTTCTCTCGGTTCAGCTCTGGACTTGAACTTGCCCTACCTCTGGCCACTCCAGCCCCATCTGCCCCGGGGCCTCCTGGACTTGAGGCGGGGACGCTGCCACGCTCCTGCTGCCCCCTCACAGGCAGCCTCCGGTTACAGTTACGGGGCAGGGGTGTGGTGAGTAGGAGTTGGAGCCCCAGGGAAGTGTGGGACAATTCCCCAAACCCTAGCAGCGCCCCCACACTGGGACACCCCCGCCACTCTTTGGGGACCCACCCTCCACCCAGACTTGTCCCCTCCTTGCTGACACTCTGCTTCCTTCTCGGTCCTCTCATCTGACCCCCAACTCCAGGACCTGTCCCCAATGCTTGAGAATGTCCTGCATGCGAATCCAGGATAGGAGGGTGTTGCTTCTTCAGCATCTCGGCCGCCCCCCGACTCCGACCAGCCAGGCCAGACCACCCCTTCGGCCCTGAACCGTACCCACACCACGGCCCACTCAGCCCCCACTGCAGGAGACCCAAAACTTACCAGTGTCTGGCAGGGATGCCCACTTTTTATCAAAAAAGGAAGTTAAAATACAAGAATTGTGTCACAGGTCATTTTAATACATTTTAATAAAAAATGTGGGAAGGCCACTATCAGACTAGACGGGAACCTCTAAATAGAGCACATGCAGGAAGCTTGGAGCTGACCTGTCCTTCCTGTCGCTACCGCGGCGACTGCACCCTCCGGCCCAGCCCGCCCCGACCCGGGCCACCTGA
>NW_011918368.1:0-980 GCF_000151845.1 Pteropus vampyrus | reverse complement strand
TACATATTTGTTTGTTTGAGAATATAGTTATACACAGTCTCAGAAACTTCATAAGCTGGTCATAAGAACTTTTTTCCCATTTTAAATAATAAGTTAAATAAACTTTGATGTCTGTTCAATTATAAAAATGCATGAACATTTATAAATATATATATAAACATTTTATTAAAAATGTATGATATTTACATTTATACTTATATGTAATTATAATATTAACTCTGAAAATTAAACTTGATGAGAGAAACGCATAATCTACAGGATATTTTTAAATGTCTTTTAGGATTCAGTGTGATGCAATGCGACATATTGCAATAAAACTCTATTTAGTCAGGATTCAGAAAATGTTTCTTTCCTTGTGCTTGCCAAAAGCAGAGTCTTGGTCATTTTGCTAACCTACTGAATCGAAATATGTATTTGTTAGAAGTTTTCTCCATGATTTTTTTAAACATAAGATTAGAAATTACTCCAGTAGGTGTTCTTATCTTGTCAGCCTAATTAGGATGTGAGACTGTTGAAAACATTAGTCACTAGGGCTTTAGCCGATCTGCACAGATATCCAGCTATAATGTTGCCTTTAATTTTTTATCAGTAAATGGGAAATGTTAAAAACATGCAAAAGATTTGTAGAGATTTTCGAAAATGAGAACATTGATAACTATGAGTTATCTAAGGACACTTGATAGATAAACTTAATTATATATGTTTTAGTTAGTTCTTCATGAAGTCTATTTATGATGAAAAGATTAATAGTTTACTTGAAAAGAGTTTTTGAATATATTATCTATGGACCTGATTTTTAAAGCCAATTATGTGGCACATGATTTAACTTTTAGTATCTTGCAGTCGTCATTATACATATTACACTTTTAGTATCTTGCGGTCATCATTATACATATTATTATTGTACTTGACTGAACAATAATTGACTCTACTGTCAACAATGAATAAATCATCCAGGCAGAAAACCAATAAAGAAGTAC
>NW_011918367.1:0-883 GCF_000151845.1 Pteropus vampyrus | reverse complement strand
CAGCTGGAGAGGAGGGGGCTGGGCGGAGGCGGCTGGAAAGCAGGGGAGGGGGCGGGGAGCCCGGGAGGGGGCTGGGAGGCTTGGGGCTCCGCCCAACCCCATTCCAGAGACTCATTAAAATGCATTTGCCAAATTTTTTTTTTTTTTTTTTTTTTAAAGCAGACTGTATAAATTTACAGTTTCCTTTTCAGCCGAAGCAGACAATGTTAAAACACATTAGCTTTTCTGTTTCGGAATGCAAATGAAACATAGGCAAGCTCTTGGAAAGGCTTAATTAAGGGCTTAAGAAAATATGAGATTTAAAACATGGATGCTTGAGCAAAGGCAGATCTTAGCCTGGTCGAAATGTGGCCCCCCCCCCGCCTTTTTTTTTTTTTTTTTTTGGTAAACTTAAAAAGAAAATTGCTTAATAATAAAACGGCCCAAGCCTTCCTCGAACATAACAGGAAGTACTGCTTAAAAAAACACTTTTTTTAAACAACCACTTGTCCCCGGACCCGGAAGGGGTGGGGCGGAAGTGGAAGCTGGGTGTCGGGTGATCAGGGAAGAGCCTGGTTGCCACCAGGGACAATGCACTGTCAAGTGTGGCTCTTTACTGGAATTCTTGATAAACAGATGTGTTTGTTTATTCGTCTGCTTGGGTTTATATGCTCAGCTGGGTTATGCAAAAGACTGACGAAGATGCAATCCGATTTCCTTTTCCAGGTCTTGAGGCGGCCAGATAGGCAAAGGAGCACAAAGGCATAACTGATACGCTGTATTTGGATCACCTGAATTAGCCCCGGCATGACGACTACGCATGAACTATGGTTCTACAGCAAGTGATTTTTTGTATTTTTTTCCTTCGATTTGGGTGGGCTGGAACTTGCCACCACAAAAAAGT
>NW_011918366.1:0-1040 GCF_000151845.1 Pteropus vampyrus | reverse complement strand
CCAGGTGTACCCCTCACCCCCGCAGTCTTTGCTCTATGTCGTCTGGAAATTATTTTAAGTTTCAGCTTTTAAAGAGAACAGGCGGTTTTGACCCCTTTGGAGGATCTGCTGCTACTGCGCGCTCCCGTGAGACCTTCAGGTAGGGCTCTGGCTTCCCAGCCGTCATTTCAAAGCACCCGCCCAAGGAAGAGCGGCTTCCTGGCGGCCACTGTGGGTATAACGCGTTTGTTTCACTCACCTTTCCGTCGCTGGTGTGCTTGGTGTGTCTCGGATGGGCCCCGTCTGTGAGGAGCCGCCTGGGCAAGAACACGCTGGGGACGGCTCCTTATAAGCGTGGGTCCCCTGGGGGGCAGCGTGGCCTCGGCTCGGCGTTAGACCCAGAAAGGCTCTCCACAGAGAGATTCGTGGTCCCCTCTGTTTCTGATCCGCTTGCTCTCCATGTGGTCGTTTTTACTTTTCATAGAACGCACAGGAAGTGTTCCCTCTTACCGGGGTGTGTTGCGAATAAGGGCACCGTGATTTACTGCGGCAGGAGATCCCCAGAGGCCTGGCGTTGGGGGGCCCCAACAGACTGCCTTCCATGTTTACTTCTGACAGCAGAGAGGCACGATTCCCACGGAAGAGAGGGGAGTGCCGTGAGCCCCCTCCCGCCCCCCAAGAGCGAGGGAGCCGTGTTGCCTTGACTTCCCATCACGTTCCTGGTAGGCTGGAGAGAAAGACGTTTTCTCTAACGTCCCAGAAATGGGGAAGGGCTGACTGAGCTTTCCGCGTTCCCTGAGGATTTTGGCCGAGGACCCTGGCCAGTGTCGGGCTGGCGGAGTTTGGGTATAAACGTTTCATGCTCTTGAAATTAATCCTTTATGTGTATTTAATCTCGACTGCACCACTATTTGAATCTGTTTCACGTTAAAAGTGTCTACCTTGGGCGGGGCGGGGTTCTTTTGAGAACGAACATATGGGTGGAAAATCTATTGTGCGGTTAGTTTCTAATAAATGATAGCAGTTGCTTATAAAACGTAATGATTTCACCCCCGGTATGC
>NW_011918365.1:0-915 GCF_000151845.1 Pteropus vampyrus | reverse complement strand
ATTCTCCTTCGCCTGAGCCCAGGACACGTGGCTTATTCTTCTGCCGTGTTATATTAACTTTATTCCCACCATTTTCCATAGCAGGGGCTTTGGAACCTCCGGTTGGGCCACGAGGAACGAGCGTCAGGGCTGGACCTGCGGCTCCCCGCGCGCTCCTGTTCTAGTGGGTCTGCGGCCCGCAGACTGGTCTGGAACCCGCTCGGGCGCGCGCGGCAGCCGGCTCTGGCTGCGCAGCGACGCTTCGGGGCCGCAACCCGCCTTCGCGACACGCCCCGCAGCGCCGGGCCGTCCACACCTTCAGCTCCAGTGACACACCGCGACCGCCACCGCTCGTTACAGGAGCGTGGCCTCGCTCCCCGCCCCGTGGGCGCAGCGCTTCGGAGTCCAGGCGCCCGCGGGTGCGTGGCCGCGGGGCCCGGAGCGGGCGTGGCCAGCCCGGCGCGGTGGGTCCGGGACCGCGGGGCGGGCCCGGGTGGCGTGGCCGGCCTGGCGCGGGGGGCGGGCCCTGGACAGCGGGGCGGGTCCTCGAGGGGCGGGCCCGGGAGGCGGCGAGGCCGAACGGGCGGCAGGTCGGCCGCAGGCCCAGCGCGCCTCCATGGAGCGACAGTGCCCGCTGGTGCGGGGAACGCTGCAGCCGCATAGGCGGCCAAGTAGGAGCGGGGGCTGAGGCCGTGACCTCCGGGTAGTGGGTCCGCTGCCCCCGCCTTCCCTGAGCCCAGATCCCTGCTCCCTGCCTTCCCGGGGCGCGGCGGCGACTTAGCCCGACCATGCGCGTCCGCGGCCGCCGCGGAGGCTGAGCCCGTTGCCCCCCATGTCCCTGCCGGGCGCCGAGGGCGCGGCCGACCGGCCGGTCTCGTCGGTCCCTGGCGCCCTCGCCGGCTCTTAGTCGTCATCGTCCGCCTCCTTCGGCGGCTC
>NW_011918364.1:0-1557 GCF_000151845.1 Pteropus vampyrus | reverse complement strand
CGAAGCGGGGGAAGGCAGCCGTTTCCCCGCGCAAGCCCACCCCCCATACCCGAGCCGCGCTCCCTGTGCCCGGGCGGGAGGAGGCCGGGGCCCGGCTTGAGCGCCCGCGGCACCTCCCGGGCAGGCTCCCAGGGCTCAGAGGGCCAGCTAGACCTCCGGTTACTGGCTTTGGGGCAGGTGACACACTTACCTTGACTTGCTTTCGGGCGCCTTTTTTAAAAAAAGGCGGATAGGACTTGCTTTGCAGACTGAACAGTTATAGCATATCTGGGTCTTCTGGACACTTCACGGTGCCGTCTGGCCTTTAGGTCCGACAGCTGGTTCGTTTGGGTAGAACGTGCAGCCAGAGGCCTTCCTCGGATTCTGCGGAACCCATGGCCTCCCGGCCTAGGGGACTTCATCAACGCCCCTTTTCCTTCGGCTTCACGACTGCTTACTGGGGTCGCCTTCTTGCACCTGGAATATGGCTTCCTGACGTTTCCAGTTTTCCCGTTCGTTTGTCCCCGCACGTGAAGTGTGATGGCGTTACTCGTCGGGAGGCTGGCGTGTTGACGCGTAGTCTGCAGGCTAGAAACACCGGTTTGCCCATTGTGCATATTTGGGTTGATTAAGAATGAGTTCACTGTCCTCGCACAGGTACCCGAGATCTGGAACACCTGGCCTATGTCATTTACTTTGTTTAGCCATCAGGGTGGATTTTCCAGATGTCTAAACTGACAGTTGCACTAAACACAAATTCTATTATGTGTCGCCGTATAAAAGAATTGCTGTTTAAAGTTGCTTCTGGAATATGGGAAATCACTTAATATTCTTAGACAGAAATGATATGGCAGATGAAAGGGTGCAGTCAGAACTGGCATTGGCCTTCACGGTTGCATATCTCTCAAGCCTGTAAAACCTGCTGGGACAGGAGCTAACTCAACCGGAAACATCCTCCTTCTCCGAGTCTGCAGAGACAAGAGTGACAAGAAGAAGTGATACATTTGTCGGATGTTTGTGCAGATTCTTTGCCTTTTCAAAATCCTCCAGCCCTGAAATTTACTTGAAAATGACGAATGTAGCATTTTGATTATGGGAATTATAAGTAATTTGAGTGTCGGCAATCACCTATAAGCACTGAATACTTTTCTTTGGGGGTTTATTGTATGACACCCACTAACCCCTCATCTTATAATTCAGATTGCAACTGCTTAAGTGACAGAAATTCTAACAAAATATGACATAGAGAAGTGGCAACGGTAGTGTGTGTTGGAGTTCTGAAAGAGGCCACGGGAAAGATTCTAGAATCATTTACTTTTGGAAGGGGCATGGTAAGGACACCGCACAAATTCTAACGCACTTCGCACCTGACAACAGTCTTCCCTGCCAGTTGGTGCTTATTTCCTAAGATGTGTTTTTACCGAAAGAAATGTTTAAGCTGCCACCATGGAATAAGGCCCGTGTGTCCTCTCTATGCGTCCTGTAGCCCTCTCCCCGGCGACGTCCCGAAAGCCTGTGTCCACCCAGAGTTTTTGCAGAGCAGTATCTTGAAGGACAGCAGTAGGTAGCATCAGCGCT
>NW_011918363.1:0-1130 GCF_000151845.1 Pteropus vampyrus | reverse complement strand
AATCTGATCTTCCGTGCTCGTGAAGAACCGCTTTTTGAAGGACAGGAGCCAGCTGATGGCCCTGCGGGTTCCTGCGCAGGGGCCTTGAATGCTCGTGCCCCCGACAGGGGCGCCCCCTTCCTTGGGGGCCCCCTGGGCGAACCATCCGCTAAACTGCAGAGGGTGCCACCGTGTTTTGACTCATAATATTTATTATACTTCGGCTTTATCGTACGGTACAGTTTATGTGATGGTTACTGTACAATGCTACTACACGCGTGTTTTTGTACCTTTATCCAGTTGAGGAACCACGCCCCCCGCCGATGGACCAGAACACAGAAAACCAAAGTAAACGGGACTGCCGGGGCCGGGGCCGAGGCCGGAGCCGGCCTGCGCCGACCTCCCTCCGGGCGGAGACGGCCAGAGGGAGGCCCCGGCGTAAGCCGAGGGCTGGGACGAGGGCGCCCCCGGGGGCGCGGGCGCGGCGGGCCGGCCCGGGGCCCGCAGGCGGACGGAGCCCGCGCTGTGCGGCTGCGCGGCGCTGTTGGCCGCGGTGGCGCTGGGCCGGGACCTGCGGGAGCTGCGCGCGGCGCGCGCCGCCGACGAGCCGCCGCCCCGGGACGACAGGCGCTAGCGCGAGGGCCTCTTCCCGCGGGCGCCGCGGCCCCGCGCCGGGGCCACCGCCGCCCCGGGCCCGCCGGACGCCTGTGCGCCCCGGGGCCCCGAGGTGCCCGCTCCGGACGCGTGCCCCGCCGCCGCGCAGAGCCGTGGGACCGGGCCGCCTAGGGCCATAGCGGCGCGTCACCGCCGGAGCATGTCCGAGGGTAACGCTTCTCAAGCCCCACGTATGTGGCGCTGCGGTGGCGATGCGACCTCGTCCGGATGGCTGACGAGTCGTTGCATTTGCAAGCTCGTTTTCGCTGTTCACGTGGATCTCCGAATTTCGCCCTGCTCTGTCGTGTGGCTTTGACTATTACGTGAAATTCTGTGGAAAGTCTAATTCCTTTTCGGTGACTTTCGATATGTAGTCACCGAAGGAATACGTCGTAAGGTCGTGTTCCCTTTGAAAATAAAGAATAACAGGTCGTTTGTTCGTAATCTGATCCCATCACCGAGTGGTACGGCCAGGGGGGTCCATGCCTTCCCCTGGG
>NW_011918362.1:0-1502 GCF_000151845.1 Pteropus vampyrus | reverse complement strand
AAATGTAAATGTACAACATTTTTGAAAGCAACTTAAATATAATTATTAAATATATAAAATATACTTACTAAAATTTAAAATGTGTTTTTTTTTTGGTTCAGCAGTTTCTACTATTTAATAGTCACACAGGAATAGTCATGAAAGTACACAAAGACACAGACATACATAAAGATATTCATCCCAGCATTTATCATAATGGCAAAAAATCATAAATAATTTAAATAAATAAGGGACTAATTAAATAAATATTGGAAGATGCATACAATAGACTACTACATAGTTCATAAAGAATAAGATAGATCTATATCCAGACATAAATAAATCTCTGAGTATTACTAAATGAAAAGAAGCAAACTAAGAACAGGAGGTATAGTCTTAGCTTGTAACATTAAATAAGATAAAGTATGTGTGCATGTGTGTGTATGTATATATTGTTTTCAAAAACAGAAATTTGGATTAAAAAATGAAGATGTATAAAACAAATAATTGTTAGTGAAATTATAGGAGATTTAAATTTTACCAATTTTACATTTCTCTGTCATCTTGTTTTTCATAATAAATACATACACATATCACACATTCATGTAAACTATATACATATATATTTTTTATAATAACGAAATAGATATGTGTTTATGGAAAACTACATAATAAAAAAAGAAAAAGAATAGAAACCCAGGCCTAGGGAAGCCCTTCAAATTACTAGTTGTGGCAGAAAAGAACATGGGCAATACCATTAGTGTCTCCAGTGTGTACTAAAGAAAACACCATAAAACACAAAGCACAGGTCAAAAATACCTAGGATTTAGAGTTCTTTGATATTTCCCAGTTCTCCCTAAGTCATTTTCTGAGTGTCTTCATATTTTTCTATCCTCTTTCTATGTTTCTTGCTGACTGGTGTTCTTAACTGGCTCATAATGGATCAGAGGATAACCAGAAAAATCCCCTATATGAAGGAAGTAAAACTCAAACAGCTAACAAGAAACTACTTGAGGTTTTCCTGTCTGTAGCCCAGAAGTTGAGGGAGGCAAGAGTTGGTGTCACTTCACATTTCAAAATAAATTATGAAGAAGCGTATCCTCAACAACATCTGTTTGAGAATTAGTAAGAAGAAATGTAGATTTTCATTATTATCCTTTTTAAGAAGCTAGCTCTAAAATATTATCTGCTTGGAATCTTAAATTTGGCTTGCATGTTTTTTTTTTAATTTTTATAAAATATATATTTGATTCTTTAAAAAAGGAAATATACCAGAACATTAAGATGAACTTCTGCAGAAATTATTTTTTGAGAGCATCAAACTTATTCAGAAAATCCTGAGTATATTCTAACCAGCAAAATCTATTAGGTAAAGAGACAATATTGATTCTGAATTCATATGGAATTTTTGAGATATAATTGACTTTTAATAGTGTACATATTTAAATTGTACAATTTGTTGGGGTTTGGTACATATACACACCCACAAAGTCTTCACTACAGTCAAGTTAAATAACATTTCC
>NW_011918361.1:0-2636 GCF_000151845.1 Pteropus vampyrus | reverse complement strand
TCTAAATGGAGCAATCAGCAGTATGGAAATTGAAACGTATCATTAAGAACCTACCAAAAATTAAAGTTCAGGACCACATGGCTTCATCAGTGTTCTACTAAACATTTAATACCTATTCTCCTCAATCTCTTCCAAAAAATCAAAGAGGAGGCAATACTTTCTAACTCATTTTATGAGGCCAATAGTACCCTGATACCAAAACCTGGTAAAGATAACACAAAAAAAGAAAAACTACAGAGAGATATCTCTCATGAACACAGATGCAAAAATCCTAAATACTAGCGAACTGAATACAGCAACATATTAAAAAGATTATATACCATGATCAAGTGGGCTTCATCCAGGGGGGATAGGGATGGTTCAACATCCTCAAATCGATTAATGTGATACATAAATTAAAAAGTAAGAATCATATGATCATATTAATAGGTGCAGAAAAAGCCTTTGGAAATGTATAGCATCCATTTATGATCAAAACACTTAATAAAATCGGTAGAAGGAAAGTACCTTAACAAAATAAAGGCCATATACGACAAACCCTCAGTCAACATTATACTTAAAAGGTGAAAAACTAAAAACCTTCCCTCTAAGATCAGGAGCAATACAAGGTTAACCACTATTGCCACTGTTATTCAATATAACATTGGAGGTCCTAGCGAGTGCAGTCAGGCAAGAGGAAGATATAAAAGGCATTTAAATAGGAAATGAAGAGGTCAAACTGTCACTATTTGAGGATGACATGATTCTCTATATAGAAAACCCTAAAGATTCCACAAGAACACTACTAGAAACAATAAGCAAATACAGTAAAGTCTCTGGATACAAAATCAGTGTTCAAAAATCCATAGTGTCCCTATATTCTAATAATGAAGTGTCAGAAAAAGAAGTGGAAAAAATAATTCCTTTTACAATTGCAGCAAAAAGGATAAAATACCTAGGAATAAATCTAACAAAACATGCAAAGGACCTATATAATGAAAACTATAAGACCCTATTAAAAGAAATCAAAGAAGATACAAAGAAATGGAAAGATATTCCATGTTCTTGGATTGAAAGAATCAACACAGTTAAAATGACCTTATTATCAAAAGCATTATACAGATTTAATGCAATCTCCATCAAAATCCCAATGGCACTTTTTTAAAGAAATAGAACAAAAAAAAAATCATCAGATTTGTATGGAAGCACAAAAGACTCCAAATTGCCAAAGCCATCCTGAGAAAAAATGAGGCTGGAGGCATCACTGCCTGGCTTCAAAGTATACTGCAAAGCTACAATAAAACTGGGAAAACTGGAGAGCCACCTGTAAAGAAATGAAACTAGACTGTTATCTATCACCACACACCAAAATTAACTCAAAATGCATTAAGGACCTGAATATGAGACCTGAAACAATAAAGAGCAAAGAAGAAAATATAGGAACTGAACTCATGGACCTTGGACTTAAAAAGGATTTTATGAATTTGACCTCAAAGGCAAGCGGAGTAAAAGCAAAAAATATATGAATGGGACTACATCAACTAAAAAGCTTCTGCACAGCAAAAGAAACCGTAAACATGGTTTGGGAAAATATATTTGCAAGCAATGCCTCTGATAAGGGCCTAATATCAAAATATACAAAGAACTCATACCACCCAACAACAACAACAACAACAACAACAAACAAAGAATCCAGTTAAAAAGTGGATAGAGGACCGGAACAGACAAGTCTCTCAAGAAGATATAAAAAATGGCCAACAAATATATGAAAAGATGCTCATCATTGCTAGCTGTTAGGAAAATGCCAATCAAAACCACAATGAGATACCATCTCACACCTGTTAGAATAGCCGTTATCAACAGGACAAGTAATAACAGGTGTTGTAGAGGATGCGCAGAATAAGGACCCCTCATACACTGCTGGTGGGACTGCAAATTGGTACAGCCACTATGGAAAACAGTATGGAGGTTCCTCAGAAAACTAAGACTTGATGTACCATATGATCTAGCAATCCCTCTACTAGGTATTTACCCCAAAGACTTGAAAACTCGCATCCCCAAAGATATTTGCACTCCTATGTTTATAGTGGCATTATTCTTGGTGCCCAGAACATGGAAGTAACCAAAGTGTCCTACGATAGATGATTGGATAAAGAAGCTGTGGTACATGTATACAATGGAATATTACTCAGCCATAAGAAGAGACGAAATACTGCCATTTGTAACAACATGGATGGACCTCGAGATAATCATGCTAAATGAAATAAACCAGATAGAAAAAGTTGAAATCCACATGGTATTAGTTATTTGTGGGATATAAACCTAAAAGCAATAAATGAACAGAGACTTGTGACCATGGACAATAGACTAGTTGTTACTAGAGGGTAGGGGGATGGGGGAGGGTAGGGGGATGGGGGAAGGTTGATGGGGTAAAAGGGTCAAACATGTGGTTATAGAAAGAAATCTAACTATGGGAAGTGAACACACAATGCAATATATATGCGCCTTACTGTTAAATTGTACATCTCAAAGCTTTACTGGGTTTCGTTAACCAATGTCACCAATAATAATAATAATAATAAATTAAAAAATAAATAAAGCATGAGTGCAAAATAAAAAAATTGATAAACGATTCATAATTTGTCAGTTCCATGAAA
>NW_011918360.1:0-1527 GCF_000151845.1 Pteropus vampyrus | reverse complement strand
GGGGCATTGATTCTTCACTCCAGTTTTGTCCTTTCAAAATACAGTGAGTAGAATATAGTATAGTAATTTATTTTCCTGCTGATAAATAACATAATACTCAAAGTCAGGAAGTATTAAGCCTCTTTGCACCACATGACCCTTAGCAAGGTTGACACACAGGCCACTGCGCTGAGCAGTGGCTTCGTAGGGCCCGTTTGGACATGTTGTGGCCCTCCACTCACACTTTCTGAACGACTCCAGTTTCTGCCCTGTTGCACCATGAACCACAGCCAGGCTGTTTTAAAGGCCAATTACAAACCAGAGACGGGGTTTAAGAACCACTTTTCTAAGCCTAGAGGACTGAGGTGAGGGGGATGTGGGGTGAGGGGCTTGTTGAAGGAGATTTAAATTATGTCCATAGATGACCCAGACCCTCAGGTTTTCTGGCTGTAAAACAGTGTCTGGAAATGATCTGGTCTCAGGTATGATGAGGGTTTTAATTAAGGAGGTCCTATGCATGAGGACTTAGAGCAGCATGGAAAAGTAGCATCCAAATATTCTTTGGATATTAAATACCTCCTTTATGATCATAGAAATGCAACATGATGCTAGAATAACCCCATAGACTAACAATAATTTAGAATAACATTAAGAATGTAAGCTTGATAATATAATTAATTTTTACATTTAATAGCGTAAGTATGCAACTGTAACATCATACCATTATAATTTAAAGGTTTTAGCTCACTATATATAATATAATACTGAATGCTTACTATGCCCCTGGTACCAGAAGGGCTTAATATGTATTATTTCATTTAATCCACAAAATAGTCCATTGAGATAAGCAATCAAGTTTACCCATTTTACATGTCATGTATACAGTAAAGTCTATAAAAATCAGTACAGAAATAATAATAATGATAATTAAAGTAAATTACATTTATTTAATGTTTATTATATTTAAGAAGCTAAACTAAACCCTTTTACACATATTATTTCATTTGTTTCTCCTAATCCTATAAGGTAGATATTATTATACCCGTGTTCTAGATGAGAAAACTAAGATAAAGTTAAATAATGTAACTAAGGCTACTGAATTATTAAAAGGGGCTGGGGCTGGGATTTGAAATATATTAACACACAGACTCAAGCAAAACCATCATGCAGTTATTCAGCAGGAAGCTTAATTCTTCTTTTCAAGTAAAAAATAATTTTGTTTTCTTTCATAAACTTGTTTCATAAATACGTAAAGCAAAAACACTATGCAACTGAACATTTTATGTCCAAGCGAGCTGCTCTGTATCTTCAAGTGACCTATTGTAAAGTAAATCAAAATTCCCCATGAGAGCAATGTTGTAATGAAGGGCCTTGTTCTTGGCCAAGAATTTCGCATCGAATATATCAAACAGATGACCAATAATACAGTGGAAGAGAAGACCCAAACAATAAAATTATACTCCAAAGTCAAAGGGTTTTTGAACACAAAGGGGCAATCAGAGACTATATAACAAGTAGTTTTAGAAGTGTTTTAAAGCCGAGGAACTG
>NW_011918359.1:0-1325 GCF_000151845.1 Pteropus vampyrus | reverse complement strand
AAATGAACTAGTTTTCTTTCTAATCCTGTCCTATATACATGGCGTGATAAGCACTGAAGTACTAGTGTAAAGTTTACATATTTAGTAATTTATAATGAGATTGTTTTCTCTTTGAGAATCATTCCCTAAGTGTGTGTTGAAAAGCGAACCCTATGTGGATAAGGTGCGGAGTTGGTGTCGTTAGATGCTGTCGTGTTTGTTGATGTGTACCCAGAATCTCATTTACTTGTCAGGAATCTACCTTAATATAGTCATGGGGGAATCTAACTTAAACACAGTCTTGTCCCTCTATTCTGGTATGTTTAAACTTTATAACATTTATATATCTTTTAAATCTATAATTTGGTGACATTCTAAAGTTTAAGAAAATTGTGTACAGAAGTGACATTTTTACATGCAGATACTTTCAGGATGAATATATATCTTGTCAATCTATTAAGGTAAACTCATGTCAACTTCGATGGTTTTCCTAAAACTATCCTGCTATTCTTGCTGTTATGAGAATACCCCCATCCCTGTGCTAATGGAAACAGCCTGACTGCTATCAAATAATCATGAACGTTCTGTGTTTCATTCCCAGCAGCAATCAGAAACGGAGACTGTTCATCTGTTTATCCCAGCCTTATCTGTCGGTGCCATTATTGGCAAGCAGGGGCAGCACATCAAACAGCTTTCTCGCTTTGCAGGAGCTTCTATTAAGGTACTGTTCTGCCAAATGCGGCTGTCCTGGTGCTTTAAATACAGTAAGTTACAGAAACATGAGCTTTCTTGCCACTTCATAATTTGAACTGAAGGTGGCAGGCAGTCTATACTGAGGTTACATAAGAGTGTGACCAAAAAGCCCCAAACAGTAGGTTAAACAAGATGAGTTAAATTCTCTCTCCAGGAAGAGTATTCTAGAGGTAGCAATCCAGCACTGGTTCTGTGATTCTGCCCACCAAGCCCTTGGACCTAGATTCCTTCCAGCGCTACCCTAGGCATGGCTATGGTCCCTCTTGGTCTCAAATGACACTGTTTAGTGCTCTAACAACCAAATCTGGTCCAGCCAGTAGGGGAAGACATAAAGAAGCTTTCTCTTAAGGCTTCCTGTTAGCTGCTATAGGATATTTCTATTTACATTCTCTTGCTCAGAAGTACGTCACAGGACCAGACATAGCAGAAGGAGTAGCAGGGAAATGCAGTCCATGTGTGGTCAGCTAAGCATTTTATTATGGAAGGTGGCGTCACAAATACCAGAGGACAACTAATGGCATCTGCTGAATAGAGAAATGTGTTTTGAAGATTCTGTTTTTTGATATGCTGAGACTGAGAAACATGGGTCATTT
>NW_011918358.1:0-1713 GCF_000151845.1 Pteropus vampyrus | reverse complement strand
TGCTACTCCAGGGGCACCTCTGCAGCTAAGATATCCCTCTCAATTTTAACTGCCCCACTCAGGTTTAGGACTGGCCTATTCTGTGTCTCCATCCCTCTTACCAGTCTTGAGGTAGCTTCTTCTGTACGTCGTTAGTTTGTAAGACCTCTGTTCAACTAGACTTCAGGCGATTTTCAAAAATGGTTGTTCTATAATTTAGTTGTAATTTCGATGTCATTAGAGGAAGCAAGCACGGTGTTTTCTGACTCTGCCATCTTGACTGGAATCTCAGGAGACATGAAAATTTAATATAATGTGGGATCTTGAATTGGATCCTAAAACAGAAAAAAAGACAGTTGTGGAAAAACTGGCCAAACTGGAATAAAGACTATAATTTAGTTAATAGTATTGAACAACATCAATTCCAGGATTTTATCATCGTGCTAAGGTTATGTAAGATGTCGCTATTAGGGGGAGCTTGGTGAAGGGTATATAGGGACTCTGAACTATTTTTGCAAATTTTTTGTAAGTCTGAAATTATTTGAAAATAAAATTTAGAAAAATAAAAATATTGGTATAGATTAAATTAATAAAGACTAGGGATCTTATTATATCTTTTGAGAGCCATTCTTTTACTAAACAAAGACCATTATCATCCATTATTTACTTATCTAGAAACAGAAATTCATAAAATTTAAAAAATATCTAATCTCTTGGCTATCAATTTTAAATTACATAGTTTTGTTTAGCATTAAACTGTCAGTTGGATATTTTATTTCTTTTGATTCTGCCCTATGGATTTTTGACTTTTTTTCTGAAGACTACACTATTTGAACAATAAATCACATCAGAAATGAAAGGAAGCCCCTTCACAATATTTCTGTCTTAATCCAAATTTGCTGTACTCTCTGAGCCTGTTCTGACAATCTCTAAAGTCACACTTCTCAGGCAAAAAAAAGCTAGCAAGAACCATTCATTAGTAAATGTGATTAACACCAAAGGATTGAGCTTGTTGTTTTTGGTCTCACTATCCAAATAACAGCACCAGGAGGTGTTTTGATTAATTCTGGGCTCTGGAAATGTCCCACCAAAGATTCGGAGCTATTTTGGGGGCACCTTCAAGCCTTGGGTCTCAGGTAGAGAGAAGCTGCCAAGGAGGAGATGGGCCAAGGAGGAGATGGCTTACAGCTGGGATCTGTCCCCATTGCTGTTCAAGGACAATGTTTGTCTACTGCATTTTAGTCAGGATCCAGTACCATTCAGCCCAAATCCAAATTGAGTGTAGACAACACCATGGGGAGAGTGGTTTCTAGAAAACTAAAGTCCTTGAGGGCTTACAAAGACTCAGGCAGAAAATATGTCCACGCTTGACAAGGTAGATAATAGAGAAAGCTGTCATCTGCTTAGAGAAGGAGAGAGGTGGTTTTCCAACATGCTCCTGGTGGTGAATCTCTCTTTGAAATTTTCTTTTTTTCTGTCTATACAGCAATTGGCGATATTCAAAGGCTTCCATTTTAATTGACTGTGACTCCAGCCGTATCTGAGCAATGTCTTAGTCATCTTGAGGGGTAATTTCCCAACCACTGTCTTCCAGAGCTCTTCAGTTAGGAGAGATCTAAAACATCCCAGCTCCTCGTACCTCCTCTATTGCTCCTAGTAGCATGATACCCTACAAAGAGCTCGCTATGCTCTACCCTAATGAGCCCATGCCTTCACAAGCCCCTCTCTTGGACC
>NW_011918357.1:0-6462 GCF_000151845.1 Pteropus vampyrus | reverse complement strand
TTCAGCGGTGTCATTTTCTGGCTTTGCTGAGGTATAATTGACCAATAAAAGCTGTAGCTATGAAGGCGTACAACTCGATGATTTGATATCAGAGTGCATCGTGTAACACTCACACGGTCCAGCAAAGCACATATCCACCACCTCGCAGAGCTACCGTTTTTTTTTCTTTTCTCTCTTTCTTTTTTTTTGTGCTGAGAACACTTGTTGTTGACGGCTGTTGACATCGCTCCCAGACCGTTTGCTTTTCTGAGTGTCACCGCCATGGAATGTTACAGGCATTGCCTTTTGTTAAACACGCACACATTTCCGTTGGGTAAATGGCTGGATGTTGACTCTGTGATAACTCGGGCTTCCTAGATCAGAGGGTGCACTTACACAAACCTGGATGGTCTAACCCGCTACACGCCCAGGTTCCCTGGGATAGCCTTTCGCTCCTAGGCGACGAGCCTGGACAGCCTGTTACTCCACTGAATACTCTAGGCAGCTGTAACACGACGTTGAGTACTTGTGTATCTAAACATATCTGCACACAGAAAAGGTCCAGTGACAATATGATGCATAGTACTCATCTACAACTGGCAGCGCAGAGGGTGTGTTTATACCACTGCAAACACGTGAGTAATGTGTCATGACGTCGTGACGGCTGCAAAGTCACTAGGCCATAGGAAGTTTTCAGCTTCGTTATAATTTTATGGGACGTCCGTTACATATGTGGGCCACCGTGGACTGAAACGGTGTATGGCATGTGACTATATTTCCTCCAGAAAAACGTTTAAAATAGTGTTAAAAGTGAAAAGTTTAAACCTCCCCATCTCCATTAAACCTCCAAAATATTTATCAAACCAGTTTTATAACAGAGTACTCTCCCTGTGGGACGTTTCAGGTTCAGCTCTTCAAGCAGTTCTAGGGAAAAAAAGACGGGATGAAGCATTCACGCAACTCGAGGAAATCCGTCAAGGCCGGAGCATAGAGAAGAAAGAGGCGGTAATAGAACCAGCAGGAAAAGCTGGGAAGGGACCATATCTGGCCTGTGTCACCTCCATGGGGAGGGGGAGGAAGAGCTAAAAATCTGATGATCACGGTTCAGGGTCACAGATCACTAAGAGCGTGATATAATCCCAAGACCACGCTTCCCCACGCCTGACTGCCCCAGTGACAGGGCTCCTGGGTGACAGCAGTGAATTAAGGCTTCAAGAACTCTATTTGAGAAGGGGTCCTTAGGGAGGCCCATGGCCAACAGCGAGATAAAACGCCACGGGCCTATTTACTTCAGTTATTAATATATCCAGTAGATCACATCCAGCGTTCAAGAACATTATAAGGTATGCTAACCGGCAAGAAAAAACAGTCCGAAGACACAAAGCAAAAATTAGGACTGCTCAGATGTGACACAGGTCTTGGAATTGCCAGACAGGATGTGTGCATGTGTGTGTGTGTGTGTGTGTGCGCGCGCGCGCATGTGTGTGCGCGCGCGTGTGTGCGCGCGCACGCACATATAAAGAAATTTATTTATTATAAAGAATATTTATTTATTATAAAGAATTGGCTCACGTGATTTATTAGAAGGAGCTGGCTCATGTGTTTACAGAGCTGGCAGCCCCAAGATCTACACACAGTGGGCAGACCCGAGACCCAGGATTGCTGATGGCCTAGTTCCCATCCGAAATCATGTGCCTCGGGACTTAGAAAGAACCGACGCTTCAGCTCAAGTCCAAAGGCTTCATCCCGAGAGAGAGTAAAGGAAGGAAGGGTTAGGGGGCGAAAAGAGACCACGGATGTCTGTCACCACAGTGCAGCAATAGGATCTCTGCAGGAATCGGGCCACCCTCAGAAAAAGGAGGCGATGAATCAAATGCCTTTTCCCTGTCATCACCTTTTCCAAAGGGTCTGCTGCCTTTTTTTAAGCCTCTGAGGTCTAGTTATGCTAGTTCAGTTTAAAAACATAAGTCTCGTGTTCCTGTGTTTTCTGTGTATGGTACCAGGGCTGCAGATAAAGTGCCAGCAACAAACTTTCTGACTCAGGAAGGCTTGGCCCCGGCTGTCCCCACCTACTTCCTGTTTCCTTGTCTCGCTGTCGTCGGCTGCTCTCCCCAGAGCAGTTCTTGAGCTGAGCTTTTAAACACATTTTGCCAAAAAATATAAGAAATGTTCTCTCTGTGTTCATCCACTGCCAAGGCAGTGTACTGTGCCCTCCGCTATGGGCTCCCTGGAGCCGATAAGCCAGCCCTGGAAGGAGAAGCCAGAAATATTCCAGAATGCACGGCACTGGCAGCTGGGAGTCACGGCTGTTCATCCTGCCCGATGGCCAGTCCGAGGGTGCGGGTGAGTGTGTCGTGTTTGTGTGTGTTGGTGTGTGTTGCGTTTGTGTTCATTGTATTGTGTGTTTGTGAGTGTGTGTGTTGTATTGGTGTGTGTGTTGTGTGTGTGTGTGTTGTGTACACGTGTGTGTTTGTGGTGTAATAGAAAGAGCTGTGACGAAAACGTCACGGCAACTTGGTGCCCTTTGTGCCCTGCCTCGAGCTCACTGCCCGGCCTTTGGGGAGAGGCTGCCATGAGTTTCGCTTTCCTCCTGAGAAACACAGCAAGGTGACACATCTGCTCTGCGTCTGCGTGGAGACGCACACCGTGTGGCAGAGGTGTGAGGCAGGGAGGCTGCCTCTGGGGACGGTCTCTGACCGAATGTCTCCGAGTGTCCTACGTGTTTCGGAAAAACAGTCACGGGACCGAGCCACCCACAGAGGACACGGAGCAGATATGCCAGCATGGGCTCCTGACACGGAATTAGGGTGGTCTGCGGGGTGAGGCGGGGCGGGTTGGAGCAAGGACCCATTGCTTTCTCATCAGAAGGATAATGGGAGGTCCCGGTTGGGGCGATGTGGCCCCAAAGACTAGGAGTTGCTCTAGAAAATGTCATAACATGTGTTGGAATCTCATAGAAGAAGAAATGCCAGGGACATCTCGTTGAGGCCCAGTCGTCACACTAGCGGGGACCCTGAGGCCCAGGCAGTTGGACCATCCTAACGGATGGTCGTGGAGGTCTCCTGGCTCCCGGAAGACTGTGCCCGGCACTGGGAAGTCCCTGTGCTGAGGCTGTTGGCCCCCTCGACTCAGCACCGGCCACCTGGCCCTCAGCCCTCTGCCATTGTCACTGCCACGCCTTGCTCAGAGGTCAGTCCTGGACCCCTCTTTCTGGCACGAAGACCCCCCCACAAGCCTGCCCCTGTCCCCAGCTTCCTGCTCACGCCCTCCAGCATTCTGGTCACACATCTTCCCACGGCCCTCGGGACACAGTGTCAGACGTGCTTCTGCGTCCCTGCTCCTTGTCCTCCTCACAGAACAGCTCAGAGCACTGTCCATCCAAATGCCACCCGTTCCTCAGGCCAACGGCTAACTGCATTTTCCTCGTGAAATCTCTTAAGCTCACGATGGAGACTACAGAGTAGGCAGAGACAGAGACATAGAGACAGAGGGACAGAGACACTGAGAGACAGAGAGAGACACAGGGTCCCCGAAGGAGGTAGACGGTGCCTCGGTCCACTCCCGCCCAAACCAATGCAAAACGCTTTCTTTTGACAAGAGAAAGGCGAAGTCGGGCGCCTCTTCAAACTCAGTGGGAAAGTCAGCAGGACATTTATTCTCCGTAGGAGGAGGAGGAGGAAGAATACGAGCAGATTCTCCCGGAGGAGCTCGCGGAAGCGCCGCCCCAACAGCCGGAACCGCACCTGTCGGAAGGTAAAACGAGCTTCTCGCCTAAGTGACGTCGAGAGAGGTGGCCACGAGGGCGTTTGACGTGCCCGGTGCTCAGAGAGGCGGAGAGTTCAACCCAGAGACGTGCCCCGCATGGGCGGCCGTGCGAGGGCCTTTGGGTGCAGCCTTCTCTGCTCCCCCCCGTCCCACCCCTCCGCCAAGTATGAGGGGAAGGCCCCAGCAGGCACCGTGGGAGAAAGGAGGCATGAGAGAGCTCCAGTCACCCCCTTTACTCCCTCTGTGCCAGTCCCAAGGGAACCGTGTGCCAGTCCCCACTCCAGGGGCTGGGTGTGCAACATGACTCGCCTGGCCGAGGCTTGGCAGCCCGGGGACCGTGCCGGCGCTCGGCTGGTCCGGATATGGGAGCCCTTGGGGTCACCGGCGCTGCAAAGCAGCACAGGGACAAGCAGGATGTGCTTGGCCGCTGGCTCAGACCTGGCCCGGGCCTTTACCAGGGGGTCTGGCCCGCAAAAGCTGCTATATACCCCGAAGAATCGAAAGCGGGGCCTCGGACGGGCATTTGTGCACTAATGTTCACCGCAGCTTTATTCACAATAGCAAAAGGGTGGAAACCACTCAAGTGTCCCTTGTGTGAATAGACGAAACGTGGTCTGTCCATCCAATGGAATATTATTCGGCCATGAAAAGGGAAACCCTGACACGTGCGACAGCACAGATGAACCTCAACAACACTATGTCGAGCGAAATAAACCAGACACAAAAGCTCAAATATTACAGGATGCCGCTTTTCTGAGGTCCCTAGAATAGCAACATTTATAGAGATAGAAAGTGGCCTAGGGGCTGCGGGCGGGGAGAACGAGGAGTTTTTGTTTCATGGGGACAGAGTTTCGGTTTGGGATGATGGAGAAATTCTTGAGATGCGCCACTGATGATCACGCCATGATGTGAAAGTACTTCACGTCACTACATCGTGCCCTGAAAATGGTTAAAGGAGCAAGTTTTATGTTATGTATACTTGATCACAGTAAAAAAAAAAAAAAAAAAAAAAAATGGATAAAAGGAAAAAAAAGAGTGTGAGCCCAGGGCAGGTCTCGGTCGCAGAGGTTGGCGTTCGTCCCTCCATCCAGGACGGTCTGTCCCCGAGGTCATGGGGCATTCCCGAGGAGGACAAGCGGGTGGGATGGGCTATGACTGCAACGTCTTGAGTTCTCTCGCTGATTCTAGGTCTGGGGGAGAAGGAACAGACCCCGAAGACACTGAAGCTCATCCTGGTGGGGAAATCGGGAAGTGGGAAGAGCGCCACAGGAAACAGCATCCTCGGCAGGAAAGCCTTTGAGTCTAAAGTCAGTGCCAGGGCTGTGACCAAGGCCGTCCAGCGAGAGAGCTGCGGATGGGACGGGAAGGAGCTCGAGGTGATCGACACCCCCGATGTCTTGTCCCCTGCGGTGTCTCTGGACGTGGCAGCCCGTGACTTGCGTGAAGCCACTGGCTTCTCCTCCCCAGGGCTGCACGTGGTGCTCCTGGTGACGCAGCTGGGGCGGTTCACGAAAGAGGACCGGGAGGTGGTCAGGCGCCTCCAGGACGTCTTCGGAGAGAGCGTCCTGGCCTCCACCGTCCTGGTGTTCACTCGGAAGGAGGACCTGGCCGGCGGCTCTCTGGAGGAGTATGTGCGCGAGACTGACAACCAGGACCTCGTCATGCTGGACGTGGTGTGCGAGCGGCGCCACTGTGGCTTCAACAACAGGGCGGAGGGGGACGAGCGGGAGGCCCAGCTGAAGGAGCTCATGGAGAAGGTCGGGGTGATCCTGTGGGAAGCCGAAGACCGCTGTGACGGCAGCAGGGCCCGCCATCCTCCCGCCAAGACGTTCTGCTCGGACTAGGGCAGGGCGGGCAGATACCGCAGGGCCCACGGCCCAGGGAGGTGCCCGGTGCGGGGTCCTGGCCGCAGGGGCCGCGAGGACCCAGAAGGCATCAGAGGCTGAAGAGGACACCCATTGGACTCCAGCCGGGGACAGCCGTGCCCTGCGAGCCCCCGGCAGTCCCCATCCTCGGCTCCCAGGCTGCCGCTGGCCCCCTCTGTCCCATGGGTCACTGACCACCCCCGTCTCCTGGTCACTGTCCGCTGCAGCGACGGGATGTGGGTTCCGGAGCTCCCAGCTCACATGCGGCTCCTTCCTCACATCTCCTGGAACTCGGGGTGCTCCCTCCTCTGTACCCCGCCAGCATGCTCTTCTCACGCGGAGCCCCCCATCGCGTTGGCGGTGCGTTTCTCGAAGTGTTTGTGTCTGCTCTGAGGGAGCCGAAGCTTCCTGGGGGGCAGGCCTGCGCCTCGTTCATCCGTGCAGCCCCACAGCGTCCTGGTCGCTGCGGTCACCCCTTAAACGATGACAGCAAGTCAGTGTGAGACGTGGACCGGGCGCCCTCACACCTCTTGGGCTATGTCCTTGCCTGCGGAAGGGGCAGGCACGATGACTCTAAAGCTTCGTGCTGTGTGTGCTGGGTCAGGACACTACTACGATGGCTCTGTGACACGTGGGGAGGGACAGCTGCTGGGCTGGGAAGGAAAGAGCGAGGGGAACGGGGAGGGGGCGGGAGCAGCAGCTCTTTTATTCACTCCGAATGAAGCCGTGGAATCGCAGCAGATGAGCCTGGGAGGGACCTCCTCGGGCAACGAAGAGCAAAGTGGGGTGGGGGTGTCCCAGAAGCTCAGGCGTGGTTCGCAGGGCGGGCTCTAGACCAGGCTGCAGGTCACGG
>NW_011918356.1:0-2015 GCF_000151845.1 Pteropus vampyrus | reverse complement strand
GAAAAATTTAGTGTTAGGATTTTTTCTTTACTGGAAAATATATAGTATATTGCCTTGTTTACTGAAAAAGGACTCAGTTGATTAGTTAATACCATGAAATTAATGGAAATTCATGTTTGCTTGCTATAACTGGTGTTTATCTTTGATCAATAATGTATAATAGCCAATGTGAAGCATCTAACATAGAGTATATTACGTTATCTCTATTTAGCACCTTTAGGCAAGAATATTTTGTAGGGGAAAAATAACAAAATTACTGTTTTTCTTTATCGCCGGCTCTCTAAGGAATACACTGGAATGAGTTCTGTCTGCCAACTAATTGATAATTATTTAATTAGCAATTTATAATGACAATGGGATTTTACCCCCCACCAGTCCATCTCTTCTTTAAGACAGAAGTAGATAACCTTACGCATTTTTGCACTAACTTCTGGGAGCTGACACCAGCCAAAGCATGTCCTTACAGAGATTTCCCAAGTTAAACTCCAAAAGCAGTGTGTGCCACCACCTCCTTTTAAGTTTCCTTTCCTGTTACGGGAGATGACTGGCACTTCAACAATGCGTGTGGGTGTACAGCCTTGTTGTATCACTGTGGACAGTTCTAACAGCAGCTTCATTAGTTCTTTTTACAACAAAAGATAGGGTTTTTCCCCTTGCCTTTTTCTTTCTTTCCCTTAGTTGGCATGCGGGTTGAATTTTCCTTGGACCCCCTGCTTGACTTTTTTTATTCCAGAACTTCTTTAGAATGGTGCAGCTATTCGAAGACTAGGAATTGTAACTGATAGACTGTTTTCAGGGGAACTCATGAAAGTTCTCTTTGTTCTCCCTTCTTTAACCAGGTTTACCAGCTCCTCCCTCCCACCAACCAAAATGGAAAAGGAAATCCACTTTTAATTATACATTGATGGAAATCACTGTGTAGGAAGGGAGCATTCACTGTAGAATGCCCATTTTATACTTTATTACAAATAAAAAGAGGTGCTTGCATCAGAACAGCAATTCTCAATCCTGAGCGAAAAGCTCAAGTTAAAATATATCTCTCTATATAGCACTAGTGTTCAGTTTAGTTTACGATTTTCCAACTAATGAAAGAGTTCTCATTAAGAAATAAAAGAGAGGAGTAGATATATATTTTATTTTATTATACATAAAAAATATCGGTGAAATAAAAATGCATTTCCATTTGATTCATATTTTCGAAATAAAAACAAAGAAGTAGCTTTAAATATATATATGTAATCTTCAATTAACTATATAAGGGGATGTTAAATAGATAAAAAGAACAAAAAGAGTCTATAAATACATCTCTAAAAACATGGTAATTAGCTATTTATCTGATTTAAGTTTTTGACAATTTATTCTTTTGGTAACTTCCATGTAAAGAAATAAGCATAGAGTCAAAAAAAGCATGAAATGAAAGGGGACAGACTTGTGGGATCTAGTTGAGAATAATAAGGGAAAGGTATATTTTAATGTTAATAAGTGATTAATAAGGAAATCTCAATATTCATTCTAGGAATGAAAGGAGAAAAAAATTAAAGGATCAAGACATAGGCACACTCTTGAGAGAATTTCAACTGCAGTTGCCTTTTATTTTTTTTTTGCTTTTAAGGCTTACACTTGTCTTAAGACTATAAACTGCTTTTTTTTTTTTTTTTTGTCTTTTGAGAGTTTGTTTTTACAAGAAAGAAAGTTAGTAAAGTCCTGTATACTGAAGCCAAGGCATTTTCTTCTGAGGACCAACAAGCAAGCTGCAATAATGCCATACATTTACAGTTTCCATACCAGGCCCATTACCACTTAATTCTCACTACAGCTGTGTGAGTCAGGCAGAACGCCCACTCTTATAGGCAAAGAAACTAAGGTTTGAGAGAGTAAGTAACTGGCCTTATTAGACACGGTCCATAAAGAAAACAACCACTACAAGTGCTTGGGAATAAGAGATTTAGTGTAGAAATTAGACCTTTTATGAATGTGAGGGGGGGGGGGTGCTATTTAAGTGCAGGTATAGAAGC
>NW_011918355.1:0-9517 GCF_000151845.1 Pteropus vampyrus | reverse complement strand
TCACTGCGCTCCCAACAGCGATCGACGGGAGGTTTTCTGACGGCCCCCCGCTGTCTTCATGCTGCCACGCCCGCTGCTTCGTCTGCTTGAAAAGCCTTTCTCCGGCTCCCCTTATATTGGGGGGAAAACTCCTCCCTGGCCTTGGACATGCACCTCACCTGCCCTCTCTCGTGAAGCTTCTCCCCGCCCCCTACCAGCCACCTTCACCTTGGTGCCAGGTCTAAGCCCTCTTCAGGGACCAGTGGAACCCAGCCTGCAGTCACGCTGGGCGGCCTTGGTCAGCCACTTGGCCTCTGTGTGCCTCATTCATCGCCTCTATAAAGTGGGGGACATGGTGCCTATATAGCTTTCAGAGAACAACCCCTCAAAAGGCATTGGCTGTTTGTGCTGCGGTGGGGGAGGGGGGAAGCACCCCTCCCACCCTCCCACTTTCCCCCAGAAGGGGCGGTTCCCTGAGCGCCGGGCCTCGTGAGCGGTCCGAGTGCTGAGCTGGAAGAGGACGCGCATGGCTTGTCCTGCTCTCGCTGTGGCGTCTGCCTCCGCAGAGCCAACTTTCCCTCTGCTTCTTCGTGCCGGAAGCTTTTCAGGGCCAGCCACCACGTGGAGAGGTCTTGGGGGTCCGGAGTCGTCACGGAACAGGCGGTGAGTCTGGCTAATTCTGGGCTTCAGAATCTGAGAGCCCCAGCTGCGGCGCCCCCTGGGCCCCAGCCCTGCAGTCCAGCTTCCCCCCTCGCAAAGGCGAGGCTTGGTTCTCCGCTGGCTGTCTCTTTTGTCCCTAGCTGGAGAGGGGTGTCAATTACCGAGCGAACTGGCAAATGCCACAAGCTCTTATTATTTTAATAATTAGTATTATTATGTTGTGAATAACTCACTCATCCATATCCCCTACAGAATGCGGGTTCCTGGGGGCTTCTAACATAATGTGCAAGGCAAAGAGGTGCTTATTTAATGCTTAATTCCTCATTGGACTAGATGGGATTCAAACGACTTTGAGCAAACGGCCTGTGTTTTCCATGTCTTTGGCACTGCCCTGAGACCCGGTGTACTGACACAGACGTAATAGTGCCCACATGAATACCCTCTGAATAAGGGAAGGGTTGACGCTGAGCTGATAAGCAGAGTTGGCTTTGGTGGTGAGAGTGCCAAGCCACAGACCGTCCTGGAAAGTGCACAGGGTTGTCGGCCCCGAGCAAGGGACTGGGCTAGGAGATGTGAAGGGCTGACAGGTGGGTTTCTCAGGTGACCATCTTGTCCTAATTTGCCTGGGACCATCCCAGTTTTGGCACTAATGTCCCGTGTCCCTGGAATCCCCCCAGTCTTGGAAGACCAGGATGGTGGGTCACCCATAACACCGCTGAGCTGCCAGGAGGCTGAGGTACATCCCTGAACAGCAGTGTCTGTTCAGGCCGCCAGACACTGTTCGAAACGGGTAGCACGCTGTTGGCCAAAGGCGAAGCCAACGGTGCCAGGACCTCACCCATAAACACGAGAGCAGTGACGTCTGTCTAGAGGGCCACCACATACACAATGACGTGATGCTAATGACGGGCTCACCTCTCCATTCTTCCTTGACGAGGGAACCTCAGGTGTGTTTAGGGACCAGCGTGGCCAGGCCCAGGCACTGAGGAACAACTGATCTACTCCAGTGACAGTGATCAGGGTCATTGGAGGTTTGTGAAGACAGATCGTGGGTCTGCATCCCGAGCCCCCTTCCTGAGTTTCTAGGGAGGGGCCGGAGAATACGTGTTTCTAACAAGTTCATAGGTGACACCAATAATCCAGGGACCATCTAATTAATCTGGAGTATTCTGGTCCACATTTTCCCAGACATTCGTGTAGCCAGCAGTGACCTTGTGACTCAGGTCTAGTCAATGAGAGCTCAGCAGACGATTAGTGGGTGTATCTCCGGGAAAGCATTTTGTCCTGATGAAAAGGGACAGATGCAGCTGGAGTGGCTCTTCGACCCTCCCGCCTCTTCCTGCCATGAATGCGGATGTGATGTCTGAAGCCGCAGCAGCCACCTTGTAACGATGAGACAACGAACACAAGCAAAAGGCCAAGACAGGTGTGGACAAGCCACTGCCCGCTGTCGAGAGCTACCAACGTTAGCTATTATTATAATTATTATTCCACAGGAGTGGCTCTTCCCCATTTTCCGCCTTTATGATGCAATACGAGACTGATTAAATTAGGACCGAACACGGCCTGGGGGTTAAAGCTAGACGTGTATGAACGCTCGTTAGGCATGGACGGTTCTCATCACACTGGGTGAAGCCGGCTGTGCCGTCTCGCGAGCCAGAGGCCTCTTTCCTCATTTCCACCAGACCATTATTTCTAACGAACTTCCTAGTGCTCTCAACACGCACTACCCATGAGCAGTGACTCAGTGAGCCAAGCGTGGATTTTCAAGATGGCTGGTTACTCTTTCAAACGACTTCTCATGGAAAGTAAACCGCAGTCAGCCTCCTGCAAGAATACAGGCCTTTAAACACCGTGCCCGCCAAGCAAAGAAAGGGAGCGAAAGTCTCCTTTCCCGCCTCCCAAAAACGCTGAAGCTGGAGCTCATGGCTTGTCCTGCGGGTGTCGCACACGCAGACTGCATGTGGGCTGGTCGCACGCGTGAAGGAAGTTTCACCCGCGAAACTGCTTTCCAACATCGTTTCGAGAAGCGGAAGGTCTGTGGAAACTGGGCCTACGATGCCCCAGGCAGACAGGACAACAACCCTCTCTGATTCACCATGGTCCACGCCCGCCCAGTCCATGCACCTGCCTCCTGCCTGATCCCGGAGGCATTCGAGGTTATGGAAAGGGGCCTAACAGACAGGGCAGGTGGCAAGGGACAGAGGTGGAAGGGTGGGGGGTTGGTGTCCCACACAGCGAGCTTTAAACCTGGCCCCACTATTTTCGTCAGTGTGAACCTGAGGAAATACATTTACTTCCCCAAGCCTCGATTTTCGCCTCCACTAAATTGGGGTAGCGAGGCCGACCTCCCGAAGTCCTGGAGAGGGCCACAGGCAATGACACCCTGAAGAGTGTCAACTCGAGCCCCTGCTCCAGCTGTGGACCCTCGGCCTGGTCATACAGCATCTCAGGATCTCAGTTTGCTCATCTCTTAAATAGGGCAATGCTTGTCTGGAAGGATTTTTCTCAAACTAAGACAATTCTGTGATCAGCGCACAATGACAGTGATTATTTGGTTTTGGTGTTGTCTCTCTTCAGCACGGAGATACGCAGGGATCCAGGTGACTCCTTGAGAAAGCAGCTACGTCCTGTTCATCGCCGAATCCCAGGGGCCCAACAGGTGGCACCGAGTAATAAGACAACCGATGGCATGAGTCAGTGAACCGTGCAGTGAGAGACAGGAAGGAAGCTCTCCAGGGACTGGGGGAGCAGACCACCTCCTCCACGGGAAATCGCTGACCCCCACACAGAAAGGAGGGGGGACCAGCTGCAGCAGGCATCACCATGAAACGCTTCTATCAGTCCCTTATTTGACAAAGAGTGATCGGGAGAAAAAAATAAAGATCCACGGAGAGGACACACGCTTGTTGAAGCGACGAATGAGTGTGTGCTGTGTGCCAGGCCCTGGGCTGGGCACTGGGACCGGCAGGGAACAGAACACAAAACGACCCTCCGTCCATGGCGCTGACCTTCTGGAACAAGGAGGCAAAGAACCCATCAACCTGTGACTCCATGGTAGAAAGCGGTAAATTCCATGAAGGAAAACAAATCAATGTGGACGAGCTTCCTAGAGCGGCTGCAACAAGTCAGCACAAACATCGTGGGTTACATAACACAAGCTTATTACCTGCCCTTCCCGGAGTCTGACCCAGGTCTCATTGCACTAAGATCAAGGTGGCAGCGGGGCTGGGTCCCTTCTGGAGGCTCCAGGACAGAATGTGTCTCCTCGTCTTTTCCAGCTTCCAGAGGCCACGTGCGATCCACGGCTGATGGCCCGTGTCACAGTGACCTCTGCCGCTATCACCATGTCTCCTTCCTGGACCCTCCAGCTCCCTTTTCCCGTATAAGGACCCTTGTGGTGACATTGACCACAATGAACAATCCAGGATCATGTCCCCATCTCAAGATCTGCAACTTAATTACACCTGCAAAGTCCCTTTGGCCACATAATGTAACATATACGTAGGTTTTGGGATTGAGAGCGGACATCTCAGGGAGGAGGGGCATTATTCTGCCAACCCCGCAGGTAAAAGGACAGACAGTGACTGTGTGGGTGGTCAGGGCAGGCCTTTCTGAGGAGGGGACAATTCAGCGGATCCCTGAAGAACGTGAGAGGACACGTCCCACAGCTATCTGGGGCGGGGGAGGGGTGCGATACTTCAGGCAGAGGGAAGGGTGAGCGTGAAGGCACTTGGCACCTGGCACGCCACGGTCGCCAGGAACAGCGGGCAGGCAAGGATAGCTGGAGCGCAGCCTGGGAGGGAGAGACAGGGGGCCCCGAGTCAGGGTAAGCAGAGCCCAGGCACGCAGGGCCGGGGGAGGGTTCTCGGAGGTTGTCCAGACATGACGAGAAAGTGCTGGAGGGTTCTGGGTAGAGAGAGAACTATGGCCTGGTGATGTTTGCTTAAAGTGCTAAGAAATATCTAAATTTAGACGCAACCTCAGGGAGACAAAACTGCCACGTGCTGGTGATGAGGGACGTGGGCTCCCAACGACTGCATCCCGTCTGCTAAAGAAAGTTTATCTGAGAGGACAAAGGGGACACGGAGGATTTCTGGAGCAGTAGAAACACTGCACGGTACCGTCACGGCGGACACACGTCCCGTCTCCCGCTCCTCAGCCTCTCCGATGCCCCGGGCCTCACGTGCCGATTCGCACAGCATAGTAGGCCAGTTGAGCCCAGACCCAATTCCAGCCTCTGGGCGTCCCAAACAACCACCCTCGCTCATCATCGGTCCCTCCGCCCTAAGGTGCAGGTGTCACCCACAGTTGCATCCAGGGCTGACATTCAGCTGGAGACGCCCCCCTAGCTCCCGGCCGGCCGGGGCCGCACCTGGGGCCGCGCCTGGGGCCACTGTCCCATCCAGACTTTTCATACACCCCCAGCACGACCGGTGTTTGCTCAGCTGACCTGCAACCGCCTCATTAAAAATCGTTTTGTTTTCCAGTTAATAAACGTGTTTCATAAAGCCCAGAAGGCTTTTCCTCTCTCTCTCTGCAGTCTTATCAGCAGAAACACTGACTCCGTAAGCATCGGGAAATCGCATGCCCAATTCGTGCAGAAAAATATTACCCGGTGACAGTCTCAGGACAGAATCCACTTTGGATGCTGGTGGAAATGTGGAATCCACGATAAGGAAGAGGACACGCCAACCATTCCTCAAAAGCACGGGCTGTCTCAGACACGTTTGCTTCCCCTGTGCCCAGCGTGCTGGTTTCCCACGGCCGCCGTAATGAAGAACCGCAAGCTGGGAGATCTGAAACCACAGAACTGCATTCTCTCCCAGCTCTGGAGCTCAGAGATACGAAATCAAGGTGCTGACAGGGCCACGTTCTCTCCAAATGCTCTGGGGAGGGTCCTCACCACCTCTGACGGCTTCCGCTGGCGCGGGCGGTCCTCGCCGCTCCTTAGCTCGTGGCTGCATCGCCCCATCTCCGCCTCGTCGTCACATGGCCCCTGCCCTTCCGTGTCCATCTCTTTTCTCTTCTTCTTAAAAAGACAGCAGTTATTAGGTTAGGGCCCAAACCCAGCATGACCTGACTAATTATATATGCAAAGACCCTGTTTCCAACGGAGGTCACGTTCTGTGGTTCCAGGCGGACATGAACTTGGGGGGAACATATGCACCCCCGTACACCCAGGACAGCGGCTGGCCCAGAGGAGAGGTTCGATAGAGGATGACAGCATGGATGAATGAATGACCAATGAATAAGCCCGCATTCGTGTGTACCTGTGTATACACACCTGTGTGTACACCTGCATCTGTCTGAGGTAGAAACAAAATTCTGTCACCCGGCTCTTCATCCTGGGAGAGGGGACTCCGAGCTCACGGCTCTGGGAGAGGCAGGCTGTGACTACTTCCCAAACCAACTTCCCCTGTGCGACTTCGAACAAATCGGTGGGAAGAAAGTGACACGCCTGGACCACCTGTGAGGTCCCTGCCAGCTCTCAACACGGTGATTCGAAGACAGCTCTGCAAAGGACGAGAGCCAGACTGACCCTCCTGAACACCAAGTTACCGATTTCCTGATTCTGTTAGGGAGACGGTACAAGATTAGGGGCCTGATTGGTGGTTTAGAGTCTACCAATATTTTCCAGCACCTCCACTGATCAGCAGATTGGGGGGAAGGTGACGGCACAGAGTCACGTCTCCTTTTGCACAGATGACAGAATTGCTAATCTGATGCTCGGTGCTGAGATCAGGTGCCCTGGACGTCGGTCCTGCAAAGTTGTTTTATTCACGAGCAGCGAAGGAAGCTTAGCCAGACAAGAATAAACGAGCCAGGGTTTGGATGCGCGTGATTATGTTTTGACTTATCTTCTCGTTAACCGTAAGCATCCTCCATTAGTTGCCATAGATCCAGGATCCTGGAAACTTTAAACATCTTTATCGTGTGGGCTGGGTATTCATCACACCGAGACCTTAGACTTCAACTCCTGAGACCAGATCCCTAATGCGGAGGTTGGCCCGGTGTTAGAGTCTGGTAATCAGGCCCAGGACACCTTTCAGAAGGCAGGGGGCGAGGGGAGTTTGGGGCTGTGGCATTTGGACAGCACTAACTGCCCTTATTCTTCGTCCCTGCCCGAATCCATGTCCTCTGCAAGGTGACCTGGTTCCAGAGGGGAACTATATTTCCCACCATTGATTATCTGTTTATCCATGACATGTGACTTCATTGAGCTGATGACGTGTTAGCAGGCTTGATTCAAGCTGAGGCCTGAGAGCTCATGTAGATCCACTTCCTCTCTTGCTTGTCTGCCTTCAGCATGGAACACGGCCAGACTACCTTCTGGACAGTGAGATACGGGGCAGCCCCAGTAGCCAGGATGTCCCAGGTGAAGCCTCCCGGACCATCTGACAACCAGCCAATCCCCAAGCAAGCGAGGTCAGCAGAGCCAACCTGGAGAGCAGCGAGATGCTGAAGGCTTGCTGCTGGCAGCCACTGCTTTGGGAGTAGTTTGCTATATGGAGTTATTGACAATGATAGGAAGGGGGAGAGAAAGAGGGAGGGATGGAGGGAGAGAAAGAAGAAATGCCAGAAGGGAGGGAGAGAGATATGGGGCTGGAAGACCGCCCTGACAATGGCGAGTCGTTTCAGCCCCAGGGCAGCGAGAACCACCTTGCAGAGGCGGAATAACGCGGGAGGGTTCGCTCTACCCCGTGCTCAGGCCCGCTGTGCAGCTGCGAAGGTCCAGACTGGGTGGCGGGGGTGGAGGGACAGACACACGCACGAATGGGACAGAACAGGGACCCAGAAACAGACCCTCACAGTGCGACTAAGGCGCAAAACCCACTCGGCAGAGGAAGGACCGCGTTTCAAATGGCCCTCGACCTGAGTCAAGGCAAGAGCCTTTCGGCAGAGGGCTGGGGTCAGTCACCGAGCGATTCACCTGGGCGAGTGAACGGGCGAGGCCCGGGAAAGGGCGCGGGCAGCCGGAGGCCGACCTGCAGAATCCGGCTCCTCGGGGTCAGACCATGAAGGCCCGTGGTGCTTTCCCGGCGGTGAGCGAGTCCTCCCAGCGTCTAGAGGTTTCCAGCAGAGCCTCGAATCCTCTCCCTGTCCCTTCATCGGCCCGTGAAAGAACTCTCACTGTCAGAGGGTGCGCTGAAATCAGTGCGTCTGTACAATCTCCTCTTTCCAACATCACGTGACATAATCACGGGAGTGACAGGGGACGGGAAGTTCTTTTAAAAAAAAGACGGAGCGGAGATTCTGGTCCCTGATTTGCCGAGGAGCCAAGGGACGTGGCTAGGTTCCTGTGACCAGCAAAGCCTCGGCGCCACAGCGAGAGCCAGCCGTCCGATGACTCGTCCGGTGGCCGTCCCTCGGGGCCAGGGGTCCTGTGCCTCTCCTGCGTGGATCTACGAAGACGCCGCAGTCCGGGTGAGGCTCTTCAGGTGAACGTGTCGAGCTTCTCCTGACGCCATTTCTGCCCTCGTCTTGATTCTCTTCTGTCTTCACTCACATTTGCGTCCGTGCCAGCCTCGTGCCTGCTGAGCCACCTTCCGCCTCTCCCAGATAATGCGTCAGGAAAGCAGGTTTTCAAGCTGACGCACGTGGTCACCCCGCTGACTGTGTCCTTCCCAGGGCAGGGGCTGTTTGGGATGCCCAGAGGCTGGACCTGGGTCTGGGCTCAACTGGCCGATTATGCCGTGGGAATCGGCATGTGAGGCCCGGGGCATCGGAGAGGCTGAGGAGCGGGAGACGGGATCTGTCACCTGGACGACAAAGCCTCACGGCAAAGCTAACCGATGACACGGGGCGGCTCGTGATGTGACTTTGTCACACTGAGAACTATCTGCCGTTAAGAATTTCCCAAATACCTGCGTTTCCATCCAGATTAAATCACAACCTCACTATTATCCTTGAAAATAGGCGACAGAGTGTCAGAAATGTCTCCGGCTACCCTGTGGCATGCACGCAGGCTCCTTGCAGCCCACGGCTTCACGAAGATGCTTGAACCAGTGTCCTCTCTCCGACTTGGCGCGTTAATATGGGGTCAGGGGTGCGGGAAGAGCCGGGCTGCCCAGTGATCCCGGGGGCAGGCTCCAATCTGTCACATGTAGCACTCCCCCCAGCCATGAAACAATGAGCCCTGTGCCACTCCCTGTCTCCCCCAGCGGCCACCAGCCCAGCGGGAGGGCTGGCATGTCCTGGAGCAGTGGGCTTCTTCAGTACATATGCCTCTCTCCTTACTGGAAGACAGGAGGGAGTCCTTTGAAAATATTCATACTGAACAGACGTGAATCCTCCACTCAAGATTCCTTTTAGAAGAAAATCTGGAGTTTAGTAAAAGCGCTCTAATGGGAATATGTTTTATTTATTCATTCGATATGTATTTCTAGGGAGCTTCTTCTCCGACACTCTGTCTTCTGCCCTGAGACAGCAGGAGGAATAGACAGACATCACTCGCCCTTCTCTTGCGGGAACCAAAACCCCAGGTTTCGCCTGTAATTTGGGGAAGTGCCAAGTGTGACGGACGTATCCGGGAAAGGAATCTACCCGGGCGCAGGGAAGGCTCCTCTGAGGAAGTGACTTTTACAGTAAGACCAGAGGATGCAGGGCGATGTCGGAAGGTGGGACCAGGGAGAGAGCGAGAGGTTATTCCAAGCAGACGGGAGAGCGAGTTCAAAGATGCTGAGATGGGGAAGGGGCGAGAGAGGACACTGGAAAGGTGGCGGGAGCGGACCCTGCTGGGTTTCTAAGGCTCGGTCATAGATGTCAGTCCTTATCCCGAGGGCAATGGAGATGCTACAAGGTTTTGAGTGATAGAGGGTGTGCGTGTGTGTGCATGTGCGTGCGCGCACGCGTGTGTGTGTGTCAATTAAATCAA
>NW_011918354.1:0-1324 GCF_000151845.1 Pteropus vampyrus | reverse complement strand
TTTAAACGGGGAATTATTCCATATTACTCCAGCAATCTACTCCTGTACATATACCCAAGAGCAATGAAATCATTATGCCTGGCACAGAAACTGTACATAAAATGTTTATAGCATCATTATTTATATAGCCCAAAAAGGTAGAAGCAACCTAAATATCCTTTCAATGGATGAATAAATAAAATGTCATATATATATGTAATATATTATAGAAATGGTTTATATATTTATATTATATTTATATTACTTATAGTATATAAAATATTATATACAATATATAATAAATAATATTTAGTTTTAAAAAGGAACATAGTACTGATACATGTTACAACTTGGATGAACCTTGCAAACTAGGTTTGTGTGAGAGAGAAGCCAGACACAAAAGGTTGCATATTGTATGATTTCTTTTATATTAAATGTCCAAAATAAGCAAACACATAGATATGGAAAGCAGATCAGAGGTAACCAGAGTATGGGGAGTAGGGATAAGGATGATTATCTAAAGAGTATGTGGTGTTTTTATGGGGTGATAAAAACTTTTGAAACTAGAGAGAATTGGTGGTTGCACAACATTGAGAATACACTAAATACCAATTAATTACATACTTTAAAATTATTAATTGTAAAATATGGAGAATTGCCTCAACTTTAAGAAATCATGCATAATTATTATATTTCTGTCAAAAGGGTAAATAACTAAAACCTGCTTAAATGTATGAGTTTATTATATGTGTTCCAATCCAGAGTGTAATATTTATATTTTACTATTTATCTAATATTTTGCATATATTTTATATATAATATGTCATGTTATATATGTAATATTTATATAATATTTTTCAGAATTGAAGTATCTTGAATTTTATTCATCAATAATATAATATTAGGTACCTAAGTCTTTCAATCATGAAACTATTATTTTATTAACCTATAAAGAGAGGGACTACCTTCACTAAACTGATTATACTACATAAGTAAAATATTAAAATAGTATTACTTATAAGTAAAATGCTATTCTTTGCTTTGCAAAATTTCATACAGTGGTTTAATATATTTTGTGTGACATGAATCTTACTCAAGCTTAATGAAGTTAGTCATTAAAATAATAACAGGTTTTATACATAACAAAATGAATGTAGTAGAGTGAGAAAAAAATACCTAGAGTTGGATTTATTTACTGCATATTTTAGTATAAATTATAATAAATTCTAGAAAATATTACTGTTATTGCTGTTCTATAAAGCTCAGTAAACTAGAGATAAAAGATATTATATGGTTATTGTATCATTTTTACAAGATTCTTTTTTAATTCATTATTTAAAGATGA
>NW_011918353.1:0-1268 GCF_000151845.1 Pteropus vampyrus | reverse complement strand
ACATGGTCACCCGCAGATATTCATGAGCAAACTCTCCCTTCTCTTAGCTATTAAATTCAACATCACTCCTTCCCCAAGCCTGCCACCTGGTTTCCTGTGTGTTTCAGTTGGGCTGATTTCTATCGACCTCCTTCAGCTTTGCCACCTGCTGTTGAGTGCAGCACAACCTGACAGTGAGGCCGAGGGTACCTGTGTCCTGGCTCCACTGAGGCTCAGGCCACTGGTCAAAATGAGTAAGGCCGGTCCAAAAGGAAACAGAATTGGGTGAGGAGAGTCTTTTTTAAGTCAACCACATTCTCAGGACATTGCAGTGTGACAGCCTAAGACCTTTGGCTCTGTCATGCTTCTCCTTCAGCCCAAAGGGCTTGCCATCCTGTGATCTGTTAAGTCAGGCCTAGAGCACCAGTTGGCCTGCCCAGCCTCACTCAGGGGACTCCCCATGGGCTGCACATGGGCAAGTGTGCATGTATGTCACCAGGGCATAACTTGCTCTGTCTCCTGCAGAGTTTGAGAGGACCAGCCTCAGATCTGGAGGGACTGGTGGCTGCTGCCTTGTGCATGCAGTGGAGGAGGAAGATGCCACAGCGCCGAGTGCAGGGGGTCCCAACCCTGGGCCGCAGTGAGCCGGGCCTGCAGGAAGCAAGCACCAAACCTCTGCATGGCTCCAACAGTGTCGTGAAAGCTGAGATGTTGTCCAAGCTGAACTGTTGATGTGAATGCTGGCCTTGAGACTCTAGCGGCTGTGGGAGCCAGGCTGTGTGGACACAGGGGACACAGTGGGTTGGGTGGGTACTCGTTGTCATTACGTTCTACCTAACCTACCTCTTGGCTACGTTGCTCAGCCTTGGCCATCACCCTTTTCCTTTCCATGGGCTGAAGACCTCTGAGCTGTGTGTCTGGAAAGAGGATGGCAGGGAGCAGATGGCCATGGGTAGTCCCTGGAGCATCTGCCGAGCTGCCTTGTCTGTGAGCCTGGGCCCTATGTAAGAGCTGCACAGCTTCCAGGACATCTGGTAGAGTTGGAGCTAGTGTGCACATGAAGGAGTTGCTGAGGCCTCTGAGGGAGCACTGCCTAGCCTGCTGGAGTGACCACTGGGCATCGTAGACTCCAGAGGCTAGATGGAGGCAGGCTGGTCTCAGCAAGTGTCTGTGGGGCCACCGAGCTCAGCTGGCACAACTTGCACGTGAGAAACTATGGTATTACACCACCACAGTGTTGGTGATAGGGGTTAGGGCCCTGTGGCTCTGTGCTGGCCCTGGGGTTTACT
>NW_011918352.1:0-945 GCF_000151845.1 Pteropus vampyrus | reverse complement strand
TTCTTGGCTACCTCCTTTATGATAAAAGACAGACTAGACAGAGAAAAACATAAGTTTAATAATATGGATACCTCCTGCTTACATGGGAGAGACCAGGAAGACTGAGTAACTCCCTGAGATGGCCCAAGTCGCCAACTTGCCCAGACCGAACACTCTCAGACAGTCCTCACAAACTCTGGGAACTTACAGTCTAAATGTCCCTGTGCCACAATTGTTTCTTCATACACTTTTATGGAGAAGCTGCCGCGGTGCCCCTCAGCAGCTGAGCTACTGAGCGCTTGTCAATGAGAATAGATGACATGACATCCTGACACAGGTTACGTCACTCTTATATCAAAACAACTTTATTTATAAAACAACCTCATTCTTAGATCAAAACAACTTCACTCTTAAAAACAATTTTAATTTTTGTCAAAAACAAGTAGATTTTGTGGGGAGCGGGCAGGTAGATGGGTTAAAGGGGGTCAAATATGTGGGGACAGAAAGAAATCTAACTATGGGAGGTGAACACACAGTGTAAACATATATATATATGTCTTACTGTTAAAGTGTACAGCTGAAACTTATTGGATTTCATTAACCAATGTCACCATAAAAAAATAATTAATTTTGTAAAAGAATTAACATTATCAAATTTATTTTATCATGGTCTTAAGATCTCATGCCTGATATTCTTCTAATGTGAATATCTAAGCTTAACTTCACTAGATGATACACTAAGTGAAGTTGATTTTATTTTCCTGTTGGGTAGTAGTACAAGGCTTTTATCTTTATTTTATCTTATCACCAGTCTCACAGTTAGGACTGCCAACATTTACGGTCTGCTGCTTGACTTAACAGCAAACAGCAATTTGAGTTGACAGCCAGTGATCACCTGGGGGAGGGTGGGGGCTGAAGGACCAGCAGGGAGCTCAGGGCTCTAGTGAAATGCTGCTTCCCAAATTT
>NW_011918351.1:0-1574 GCF_000151845.1 Pteropus vampyrus | reverse complement strand
GGCCGCGGTCCAGCTCCTCTGCGTGAGGCCCACCCTCAGCCCTCTTTCAGGGGAGAGAGCGCCTCGGGGTGGGGCCCCCAGCCGTCTCCTGCCAGCCCCGACACCCACTGTCTCCCACAAGCCGCCCCATCGCCCAGCGTCCATGCCTCTCAGTGTGGTGCCATAGCCTCCCCAGCGACGGTGACAACCCGAGGGCTGGACTGGGACCACAGGCAGCCCGACGCGCCGGGGCCAGGGGCGTCTGCCCAGCCGCAGGAGGGCATGGGCCACCCCGCTCGCGCATCGGAGGGCGTGCTTGCCACAGCCCCCTCCCCACGTCCTCCCTGCCCCGGCCCCCCGCCCCCCACTTCAGCCACGGCCCTTCCCTCAGACCCCTGGGCCTCCGGGCTGTGCTTCCAAAGCAGCTCCCAGGGCAGCACGCAGGCTGTGCTGGGGACAGCCGGTGACACACCTCCTCAGGGCTGGAGTGGGCTGGGGAAACGCGGTCCCCTAGGGGTGCCCACACCTCAGCCTTCCGCAGGTGGGGCCGGGCCTCATCGTCACGTTGATTCCTGTCTCTGTCTCATCACAGTCGGCCCCACGCACACACATGGCCCCGGCCGCCCAGGTGTGGGACCGGCATTCTGTCCCCAGGCCTAGAGGAGCGGCGGAGAGCGGGGGAAGGTGCCAGGCTCCCGTGGGTGCTGCCGGAACAGGAGCAGCGGGCAGCCTGCCCGGGATCCAGGGGGCCCGCGGGCAGTCCCAGGCTCCTGGCAAGTCCTACAGGGAGGAGCGAGGCCCAGGCCCCCAGAGCGACATACAGGGCCGGGCAGAAGTCCCTCAAGGGAGTCGGGGCCTGAGGACTGAGGAGAGCTGGGGAAAAGACGGCACCTCAGAGCTCGGGGCCGGGAGCAAGCTGGCGTGACCCCCAAAATCTTCGCCGGCATCCCACACTGCACCTCCAACTCCCAGGGGCTGACACCCGCCCCACCCTGCCCAGACCTCCTGCCCCTGGAGCTCCAAGCCGTCCTGGACGCATGCAGGGCATCGTGCCTGGGGGTACCTGGGGGCTTGGGGCCATGAGAACCGGAGCCCACGGACAGGCAAAGCCTTTGGCCCGGCAGTGACACGGGCCTCTCCCGCCCAGTCAGACCGCGAGCTGCCCACATACGCGGCCTCGCGGCAAACGCCAGCCCGAGAAAGCGCAGGCCCTGCCCTGCAGAGGACAGCTGGGGACGCGTGAGGACAGAGGGCAAGGGCTCCAGGCGCCTCCACCAGGTGCTCGTGGTGCGGCCCGGACAGTGCTCGGCTTGCGTGGCCTGCTCCAGCCACCAGGTGCCATTTGCATGTGGGGAAACGGCTCAGGGGCCGAGTATGTCCAGCCGCCCAGCTGGACGCACGGACTCGAGGCTAATGCTCCTTTCGGGCTGTGAAGATGCCCCTTGCCAGGGGCCCGGGGCCTTGTCTGGCACAGTCCTGAGGCCCGCGGCTGCCAGGGTGCAGGCAGGGGCTGCCCTGCCCTGCCCTGGGACCATCAATGGGCTGGGGAAGCGGGGCGCCTGCTCCCAGTCCAGAGAGAGCTGAGGGAGGCGTGA
>NW_011918350.1:0-1808 GCF_000151845.1 Pteropus vampyrus | reverse complement strand
GGGGTGGGGGGGGTGGGGGGGGCTGGAGATTAAAGAGGGGAAAAAAAAGTAAATTGTCTATTTTTGTTTTTGTTTACTTTGCTTTGGTGTCAAATCTAAAAGGTCATCACCAAGACCCATGTCAAAGAGTTTCCTCCCTATGTTTTCTTCTAAGAGCTTTACAGTTTCAGGTCTTACTTTCAAGTCTTTAATCCATTTGAGCTGATTTTTGTGTATCGGGTATGATAGGGGCCCACTTTCATTCTTTTACATATAGCCGTCTGAAAACAGGGTATGAAAGAAATATCTACACTCCCATGTTTACAATAACCAAGATAAGGAAACGACCTAAGGGTCTGTCAACAGATGAATGGATAAAGAGATGTGAGATAAATATACGAGATATATATATATATATAGATATATATATATATATCATATATATATGTACATACATGTATACAATGGGATATTATTCAGTCACAAGAAAGAAGGAAATCTTGCCATTTGTGACAGCACGAATGGACCTCAAGGGCAATATGCTAAGTGAAATAAGCCAGACAGAAAAGATAAATACTGCATGGTATCACTTATATGTGGAATAAGGAGGAGGAGGAGGACGAGGAGGAGGAGGAGAAGCAGAAGTAGTAGCAATAGTAGTAGAAATAGCAGCAGCAGCAGCAGCAGCAGCAGTTAGTCAAACTTAGAGAAAATAGAAAAGTGGTTGCCAGGGACTGGAGGGTAGGAGAACCAGGGACTGGAGGGTAGGAGAACTAGGGAGAGGTTGGTAAAAGTATACAAACTTTTCAGCTATAAAATGAAGAAGATCTGAAGAGTTCATAACACTATCGTATAACTGAAATTTGCTAAAAGAGTAGAACTTAAATGTTCACACACACACAGTGGACTGTCTTGCTCCTCTTCCTCTAACACAGGCAAGGATCTGTGAAAAGCTGCCTGTACTCTGCAGTTCTTGATTTGCATAACCCTGACCATCAATGTCACCTTTAGGAGGGGCACCTAGGCTTCTTGCAGTTTTCTCCGCAGCAGTGGCTACCTGACAGGGTAGTACATACAGGATCCAGTGCTGCTCTGAGAATTCCCCCTCCCACATGCAGGACACCAACCATGAGTGAGATACAGTATTGCTGAGGCTGCCCAGAGGACTCCTGATTTAACTGCCCTAATGGGCTTGCAGCCTAACAAAAAGCTCCTCAATGATGACATAATTAAAGTGGATTAACAAAATGTGATACGAGCCCTGAGACCTCCCTGCTCTTTGAGATCTGGGTAATGTTAGCTCAAGTTCATGAATCTCAATTTGAAGTTCTCAGTAGGATTTCTTCTGTATAGTCCCATGAGCTTATTCTCTCTAGGGGATATATCTCGGCTTATACACAAACTGGAAGACCATTATTGGTTGTTATTTCTTGAAAACTAAACGTGTCTTTGTCTCCTTCTTCCATCTCTAATTCTTTTCATCAAATTGCTATGGTGTAGAAAAGGGCCTAGTTTGGCACATACAGGCTCTCCGGTCTCATTGTATGATTGCTTTTTCAGTCTCAACACTTGCTTTTTCTCCACCATGCATCTTATACCCCTTCCTGGTTAACATGTTGCTATTTCATGCCTCTGTGCTTTTTCTACAGAGGTTACGTTTCTTTTACTTACTCTTTTTGTTACTTGGTTAACTTATCCTTTGAAACTTTACTCAAGAATTGCAGGCTGCAAGATTCCCAACCCATCTGACTTGTCTGGGTTAGATATCCTTCATCAGAGAACCCACAGCACCCTGAATTTCTTTCATACTCTGTACAGGGTCTCATTGA
>NW_011918349.1:0-1852 GCF_000151845.1 Pteropus vampyrus | reverse complement strand
CAAATGACATCAGACCTGTGCTATGAGGTTTCTATAAATATCACGGGATGGTAGGGGATCTTTTTTATACCAGCCAGGCACATAGGGCCCATAGAGGGAAGCTCTGTCCTTCCTTTTGATAAGGTGGCTCTGGGCTCTGGGACCCATCCCAGGATAGTGTCCTTCCCAGAGGCGGGTTGCAGGCTCCCATCAGCAGCAAGAGCAATTAGGACCAGACCTCGGGGGGGGGGGGGGGGGAGGAAATGCCAGGTCCTAAGACAGTGAGGCATTAGGCAGTGAGGCTGGGCTCATCCCATTCCAGAGGGTGCCTGCCTGGCCCCAGATGGAGTTACCCAACATGTAGCCTCCCAGGAAGAAGGAAAGGCACCACCACCTACCAGGATGGTGAGGGCTGATGCTATTGTGAGTAATGTCTGGAGAGCTGGCTCTAGAGCAACACCCACCAGCCACCTGGGGCTCCCCCTGCCAAGCTGGGTCCTGCTCCCTTGGGTGTGGTCCGCAGGGTATCTTGGGAAGCACCTGGGCCTGAGGGGAGATCAGGAATGTTTCAGGTCAGGACTTTGGAGGGAGTCCAGATGTGGAGCTATCAGGAACAGGGCTGACCTGCTGTCTCTATCCTCTTCTCTTGCCTAGAAGGCCAGGGCCCGCTGTCCTTCTATCCAGCCCTGAACACCAGCACTGCCACTTTGCCCTTCATCTCTCCCATGGAGGTAGGAAAGGGCCTCACACAAAGATATCATCTCAGGTTAGCACTCAAGAAACAGGTGTCCAGGGTATCCTCTCCCCAGCCTAGGACCCCTGTCCTTCATAGTGCCTTCATCCTCCACATACCCCTTCTAGTACTCTTTTCAAATATTATTATTCGAATATTATTTCAGAGCAATCTCCACAACAGCCTGCATAGGAAGATACTATTATCTTGTTTTACAGATAAGGAAACTGAAACTCACATAGGTTAAGTAACTTGGCCAAAAGTCATACAGCAAGTCACTAAGCAAAGTCAGAAATGCAAAGTCATCCGAGACCGCTAAGGGGCACCCATTTCCAGCCATACCCTCTGAGGGGCCATTAGTAAGAAAGCACCAGCTGGTTATTCCACAATTCTGGACACAATCTGTTAATTTGCATTTGTTTTGCATAAGGGTGTCACAAATACATAGATATCTTCCCTACACTGCCTGTCTCTCTCTCTCTCTCTCTCTCTCTCTCTCTCTCTCTCTCTCTCTCTCTCTCTCTCTCTCTCTCTCTCTCTCTCTCCTCTCTCTCTTTCTCTCTCTCTCATCTCACTCACATCACACACACAAACACAGCCAGTCTCTTCTTCCTTGAGATGCCTGGAGGGCTGGGGAGCACCATCTGGTCCCTTCCATCTGCCAAGGACACCTTGGCTCGTTCAGATTGTTCCTTCTCATTGGTCACTACACAGTACCCCAAGTCAGGGAACAAATCTGAGGGAAAACTGCCTGGAGGAGGAGCTTCATGCCACTGGGCAGCCCCATGTCTGCCTGCAGTCTCAGGGAACAATAAATGGGGCAGAGGGTGTCCCTAGCCCCAGATACACCCTCTGTTTCAGCCCCAGATTTAGCTGCCTTTTTGCCTCCCATGACTTCCCTTCCCGCTGCCACTGTCTGGAATGCAGGGAGGCTGGGAGAACTAGAAGGAAGGCTGGGATGGGGAGACTGAAGGGAGCTTGAGCCCTCAGAAGGGAGGAAGAGAAGGTGCTGGCACACTGGACAGGGTGTGGGTCCAGTTCCCCATATCCTTACTCTCTCAGTCTGCACTGTCCAAAACAGTAGCCACCAGCTACTTCAGATTTGGAAGGGTTAATATGAAAAATATATATATATAAAAT
>NW_011918348.1:0-1442 GCF_000151845.1 Pteropus vampyrus | reverse complement strand
TCAAGTTCTGGTATCGGTGTCCTTGAATTTGCTTCACTGTGATTCATCATGATTCAGAAGGAAGAAGGATCCTGCCATTGCTTCCATAGCTAGCTGACTAATAAAGATTTCAAAAGTTAATATATCTCTAATTGCAAAAGTCTTTTCTTCAATTTCACCTAATGTTATTGAAGCGACTTTTAAAACATGGGAGAAAGCATAGTTTTGCCTTCTTTTCAGAACCAACACAACATCTTAAAAACAGTGGCAGAATTAAATCCTGACAGAGACTCAGACACTTGTTCCTTTTCTAGGTACTTGTACTGTGTGGGCAGCTCATAGATAGGCTTATAAATGCAGCACATTCAGTGTAAATCAGTCTGTGGCAACTTGATGGAAATCAGAGATTCATATTCTGGAAGAAGCGAAAAAAAGGAAAAGTTCTTTTTGTCCAAGGCTGGCATTTCCTCAATAGATTGGAGAAAAGATTGCCACAACTTGGACTTCCTATCATAATGGACCAGCAGGTAGGAGAAGGAAGCTGAGATGGAACAAATGGAAATAGAAACTGGCCTTCCAAGGACAGCTGGGTGTCTACTGCACAGAGCACAAAAAGCATAATATGTGCAGGAGTAATTAGCAGGTACTGATTTTCAAGGTTGATTTAAATTCATTCCCTGAGCAAAGCCGTTAGTTCTTATTGTTGATGAGGAAAACATTACCTGCTGCCAAAAGTTCCAGTTACTTAAGCCTGTAGTACTCAAAGGAGCGTGTTCAGACTGTTGTCTATGATAAAGTTTTCATGTAAAATGAAATGACAAGAATAATGCAGTGATTTTTTTCCCTCTAAAGCTAAATTTATTCATTTTAAAGAACTGCTCTTTATTCTGAGATTAGTTTCCTCCTACTTTTTTGGTATTAATATGTGATTTTTAAAAATAAAACAGCAGTGTTAGTTATTTGATCTTATATCTTCGCTTAGCAAATTAAGGATCAACAACCTTGCACTGGTCCCCAAAATATTTTTGAAAATATTACTAGTTCATAAAATCCAAACATTTTGGAACTTCTGATGTAAGCCACACACTGTACAGTGATACACCAATTGACAAAGAACACAGGGAAGCTAATCAGGAACAGACCATGTTCTTTGGATGGTTGCAAACAGATTGTGGAACAAGAGTGGCATCAAATTCCAGCCCCAGGAGCTGAGTCCAACATAAATGTCACCTATGGGTTTTCTATCAATGCTACTTCCGAGTATCATTTGAAAATGTCGTTGTTTTATTATTAAAAGTATATCAAGAAGCTCAAGGATTTCTTGAGAAGTATCCATAAAGCACCCATTATAATTACATAGTTACGGATAAAGTGAATATTTAATGTTACCTTAAATGTGTGAACACTTAAACATTTTTTTTTTATTATCATTGGAGGTTGGTGTCACAATGAAAGGGATGGCT
>NW_011918347.1:0-1698 GCF_000151845.1 Pteropus vampyrus | reverse complement strand
CAAAATGAATTAAAGTAAAATTGAAAGCATATTATAGAGATGTGAACAAAAGTCTGTGGAAGCCCCAACGAAGAGACGAAAACTCAGTGACAGTTTTATGAAGGAGATGACTGTAAGCCAGGTATTGGCAGATGAAGCCTTTCCTAGGGAAAGAAGTCATGGATTCTAGGCAGATTGAAACTGGAGAACAGTAAACCCTCACTTAACATTGCTGAAAGTTCCTTAGAAACCGTAAATTTCAGCGAAACAACATATAATGAAACTAATTTTGCCACAGGCTAATTGACAGAAACAAGAGTTAAGTTCCACGGCATATTTCTGGTCACAAAAATATCACCGAACTTCCAAAGAAAAACCCAAAACACTTGTCATATTAAACATTGAAATAAATGTGAGCTATACATACATTTAAGAAACATGGATTAAAACAAGTAAAGTAAATTATTTTCCAACTCCTTATTCTAGTTCAAAGTCATGGGTGGCAGAAGCCTATCCTTGCAGCTCAGGGTGCCAGATGGGGCCCAGTCTTGGACAGGACACCTTTCCATCACAGGGCGCACTCACCATCACACCCACACTCACTCAGACTGGGATGCTTAGACACCCAGTGAACCCAGCACGCACATCTCTGGGATGTGGGAGGAAACCGAAGTGCCAGCGGAAACCCACAAAGACATGGCGGGGGGACATCGCAACCGCATACGGACAGTGGCCTGCTGGGAACTGACTTCCTCTTTTTCATCAACCTTATACCATTATGACTTTTATTCGAGGACGTGCTGTACTCATATTCCTGAAGAAGGAAAAAAGGGATTGGAACAGTGAATTCTCCAGGAGAAGCTTGGAGAGATTTGTGGAAGAACTAGAAATTGACCTTTCAAAGGAGACCATGGAATTTGTCTCAAAGTTATGTTTCCATAACACTACTTTTATGTTGACTCTATGGCTTTTCTGTTTGTTTGTTTGGAGTGACTTGCATAGAGGTACAAATGAAGATGACGGGGAAGTAAAATCTTCCCTTCTCCCTTCCTAGGGCTTGGCTGACCATGGAACTAAAGTTTTTTTAGAGTTCTGGAACCGTCTTTCCCAGGACGTACAGTGGGAGCTCGTTCTGCTCAGGAGCCTGGTTCCACAGCCCCTCACCCGCATCCAGCATCTCTGAAGCTCCTCACCACTGTTCTTGCTTCACCTTCCATCCCATGGATCTTGATAATAAATCCCTCCTTAGATGGTAAGTAAGAGAGGTAAGAACCAGACCTTCAATCCAATCATCTTCTTTCCAAAGGAAGTGAATAATCAAGATGTTGTATCACCTGTGGAGTGCCAGGGCAGGGCATGCTGGGACATCTGGGAAGCTTGTAACAAAGGGAAGAAATATATGTTTTTGTGGGCCAGCAAGAGAATGTGGTAGGATGAGGATGGTCTTGTCTAGTGTCTAAAAATTTGAATGAATTCCCAGACAATTCCTGTTTCTGAGAAGAATCCACTGTGGTGGGTGGTACATGGCATAAAAAGAAGGTAGGCAGTTGGCCAGATTGTTGTTGCACGTAGCGTTCTTTCTGCGTACAAGACGGCGTTTTGTGAAAGAGATGATGAGTTACAGCATCTAATCCTCACGGAGGGGTTATTGAGAGGCAAGCGACACAGGGCACCCTTGCATACTTCCAAGGTATGGGACAAAGTTCTAGTCAAAGCAGT
>NW_011918346.1:0-1949 GCF_000151845.1 Pteropus vampyrus | reverse complement strand
TGGTTCATATATATAATAGAATATTACTCAGCCATAAAAAATCCTACCATTTGCCAATGACACGGATAGACCTCGAGGTTATTTATGATTTAACTTATATGTGGAATCTAAGGAAGAAAAGGAACAAATTAAATGAAAACAGACTCACAGTTGGAGAACAGTCTGGTGATTGCCAGAAGGGAGAAGTTGTAGGGCTGGGAAAAAAAATTGAAAGAGTATAAATTAGTAGTTACAAAATAGTCATGGAGATGTAGAGTACAGTTTAGAGAATATAGTCAATATTATTGTAATGGCTTTGTGAGAGTAATTTGGGGTGATCACTTCAAAAACTGTATAAAGGTCCAACCAATGTACCGTATACCTGAAACTAATATAAAATTGAAAAAAAAAATGTTTAAAATGGTAAAAAAACCCTTTCTGTTATTATTATTTATTACTACTATTATAGTTTTAGGTAATAACCTTAGTGTTTTAAAATTTGCCTGTTAGCTAAAGTTTTAATTTTATTCTGAAGCATTTGAAATATTTATGTTAAGATAGCATTTCTTAAAATTAATATTTTTCTAGGACATGGATACTACACACAATTAAGATACACAGAAATCTATACATCAAATATATCACCCTTGTGAAAACATAGATAAATTTTTATTTTTTTATGTTTTGCATAACCATCACCTGTTTCTTCCTCATTTATATATGTGTATGTATGTATATATATATATGTATGTATATATATGTGTATATATACGTATATATGTATACATATATAAAGTGTATCATCCCCAATATTTATTAGGATTGTTTAATTTGGCAGAAACAAGTTCGTAGAACAAATGTGTCAGCTATGCCTCTTAATACAAATAAGCACACCTAAAAATATAAAGCAATCATTGGGTTGTACAACAAAGAATGGGAAAGAAATGAAATTTTTATCTTTTCTCTTTGCTTAAAGCTAGAACTGATATATTGGTGTGTATATGTGTGTGTGTGTGTGTGTGTGCGCGCGTGTGTGCACGCACGTGTCTGTGTCTGTGTGTAATGCATAACAGTTGACATCGTGGTGATTAAAATTTTCAGGAGATGTAAAAAGGGGTAAAGAGATGTGAAAAGGAGTAAAGAGCTGTTCTACAATTTTTATGTTATGAACACTAATTCTTTACTTTTTCTAACCAAATATAAAATTAATAAATCATATCACGAAAACCAATTTTCTATATATTTCAACATTTCGTAAATGTGACTATGTGAAATATAAAATATAAAAGAATGTTTCTAGTACCAACAAGCAATATAAAATTGGTGATATAAAATGACTGTATTTGTACATAAATTTATAGTGTCAACATGATAGCCTGAAATTTTCTCTTCCTATAGATCAGATAGGTATCTTAGACCATTAGAGGAAAAAAATAATAAATTTTAGAGAAAGTTTACCACATTCTTTATAGTTTAGCCAGTTTCTTTTCTAAAATTTTAATATAATTTATTTCTTCTATTTGAGATTAAGGTGGAAAATTAGTGGATATGATATTAGTAAGAAAATCTGAATATGTGTTGATTTATGTACTATCTATGACTACATTTGATAGGAACTTCAGTCTGTCTGAGTTGAATCTTTGTATCCTTTATGGTACCATGATAAGTTGTTATTCCAAATCACTTCATAGGACTTTATGAAGCCCCCTCAATGGAGTTTATCTCTGTCTCTATCTCTATCTAACTTTCTCTCTATCTCATCATCTATATCTATATCTATCTATATATCATCTATGTCATCTGTATCATCTATATGTCTATCTATATTTATCTATATCATCTATATCTATATCTGTATCTATATTTAGATAATATATATTTGATGTTTTTATTTAACTGTAAAGCCTTATATAATTTTGAAGTCATATTATTATTGGGAAAATAGTATATATCATAAAACTTAGTGGTGA
>NW_011918345.1:0-1717 GCF_000151845.1 Pteropus vampyrus | reverse complement strand
GAAGCACCTTTTTGCCCCCCTAACTTTCACCAGATCTTAACGGGGAGGTGTGTGATGTTTGTTGGGGTGGAGGGAGCTTCTGGGATGTTTTTTTGCCTTGAAAACACCTAGACCAGAGCTTTCAAGAAGGGGAGGGACCCCTAGAAGTAGTTAATGCAGTGTACCTTGCAGATGAGACTCTGAGGCTCAGAGAGGCGAGTGGCTTATCTCGTGGACGTCAGCGTCTCCAACCAGGCGTCTTCCATTCCGTCTTGCTCTGTTCTCTCTCTGATTGAGCCAGGACGCCTTTGCCCGTAGATGCCTTTGCCCAAAATGATAGCTACCCCTGTCCTGAGCGTTCATTCTTTGAGAAACATTTCCTGAGTGCCTACTATGTGCCGGGAACCCCTGCAGGTGCAGATCTCCGTTTGCCAACGAGGAAGGGCACGTTCAGCACGAGTAAGAACGGCCGTCAAGTCCCAGACTCCTGACTCCCACATCCTACCCGCCCCCGCCGCACGCCGCCGCCGCCGCCGTCGGGCCCTGGATGATGAAACTCGGGGGCAGGACTGCACCATCCCTCGGCCTGCGTCCTTGCAGGTGCTGGGGGGAGGGAGCGAAACGCGCCTCCAAGGGGAAGCCGCAAATAGCTCTAAATTCGCAGAAGGCTGATAGGACGGCCACTGCCCGGCCCCCGGCCGGCCCCCGCCGAGACTGCCCGCCGCTCGCGCCTCTGAGGGGACAAAGGGCCCGCCCCGCGCGGGGCGGAGCCAGACTCGGGCTCCCGCCTCCTGCCCAGCCCCCCCGTCAGGCCGGCGCGCGGCACAATGGGACCTGTAGTCGGCCCGGCCCCCGACACCTGCGCGGGAGACGGGCGGGGGAACCACAAAGCCCAGGAGGCAGCGGGCAGCGCGGGGCGGGCTCGCCGGCGGTGGGTGTGCGGGCGCGGGGGACCCGGCGGTGCCGGCGCCGCGCGCCGGGATGCGGGCGCGGGCGGCGGAGCCGGAGGGCTGCTCTCCGCGTGCGCGCTAGCCGGGCCGGAGAGGGTGGCCAGGTGGCGACCGGCACTTTGCGTCCATGCGTTAGGCAAAGCTCTTGCAAAGCCCCTGTGTGCGGCGCGTCGGCTCTGCATCGGCGCGGCGGAGGGTCCGGGGCGCCGGGGGCCGGGGGCCGGGGGGCTGGGCGCCCAGCCGCGGGGCCGGGCTGGCGGCGCTGGCCGCAGGATCCCTCGGCCGGGCGTGGGGGCGCGGGGACGGGTGCCCGCCTTCGGCTGTGCGCGACGTGCTCGTTCTTTCTCTTTTCGTGCCAGGGTGTCTCCGGGCGGGCGCGCGATGCATCGGGCGGCGGCGCTGGTCCGGCGGGGCTGCGGCCCGCACAGCCCCGGCCCGTGGCACCGCAGCTGGAGCAGCGCGGCCGCCGAGGCCTCGGCGGTGCTGCAAGTGCGGCCGGCGCGGGGCCGGCACGAGCGCATCCTGACGCTGGAGTCCATGATCCCGCAGGTGAAGGCGGTGGAGTACGCGGTGCGCGGGCCCATCTTGCTCATGGCCGGCGAGCTGTAGCTGGAGCTGCAGCGGGTGAGTGCGCGCGCCGGGCGGGCGGTCGAGGGGGCGCCTGTGGGGGACTCCGGCCGCTGCCCTCCGCCGCGGCCGGTCCCCTGCGTTCGGCCAGGCCGGACATAATGCGACAGGACGCCCTCCGCCCACTCCTCGTTCATCTGTGCCCGGCATCCGGCTTCGCG
>NW_011918344.1:0-2699 GCF_000151845.1 Pteropus vampyrus | reverse complement strand
AAGAGAAGGGGGGAACCCCATTATTCTTGGGGAAAACTCCCTCTCTGCTCTCCTTCCCACCTCTCCTGCCCGCGAGGCAGGAGCTGCCCGTGCACCGCATGGCTCTTTGACCTGGCTGCAGACAACTGACCATTATGGATCACCTAACTCGAGTCCGCCAAGGAATGTTTTTTTAAAAAAAATTTTTTAAATGACTGTCATACAGAAAAATGTAAACACATAAATGTACAATTCAACAAATTATCCCAAAGAGAACACTCGTGTAACCACCACCCAGGTGAAAAAAAAAAAATCGCCGGTGTCCAGAAGCCCCCCATACCTCCACTCAAATCAACGCCCTCTCCCCACCCCCAGAGTAACATTCCTAATGCTATACTTTACTTTTGCCCATCTTTGAACCGTAGTTAAACAGAATTATACAGTATGTATTTGTATCTGATTTTTTCATTCAACATATGTGTGTGAGATCATTTTTTTCATTTTCTGATTTTTATTTCATTTCCTAGTAATTGCTAGTATTAAAAATACATTCTGTTTTTGTATATTATCCTTATGCCTGGCAACTTCATTAAATTCACTTACTGACTTTAATGATTTGGGAATTTCCACCAACGCAGTCACGAGAGCATCGCAACTCTTTGCACATCATTTCACACTGGAAGAGACTCTGGGCACAACGTCGAACAGATGTGGAGATGAGGAAGTTTTCGCCACTTCCCCCATTAAATATGATATTTGCTTGCTGTCGTTTTTTTTTTTATTTGTATATTTTTGTAAATTAAGGAAATTCCCTTCAATTAGTTTTTAACATACATAAACGTTGAATTTCAGCACCTGTTGAGCTAATCATTTGATTTTTCTCTTTTGTGATGAATTGCACTGATTTATTTTCATTGTCAAATCAACCTTGTTGTTTTAGATAGGTAGATAGATAGATAGATGATAGATAGATGATAGGTAGATAGATAGATAGATAGATAGATAGATAGATAGATAGATAGATAGATAGATAGATAGATAGACAGACAGTCTGGTAACCTAGTAATATTCAACTTTTAAAAGTAAACTTTTTATTGAAATGAAACTTACATAATATAACAAATGCACAAACTGTAGGTGTACTCTTTGATAGATTTAAAAAATCTGAATATTCTCTAGAAAACAGCTCCCAATTTAAGGACCGGAATGTCACCAGCCCCCAGGCGCCCTGCACGTGCCTCTGTCCAGTCTCTTCCCCAGACAGTGCCCACTGCGCTGACATCGAACACAATGTATATCTGTTTTGACTGTGTATAAGGGTTTTATAAGTGGGATAATATAGAATGTGCCTGATTTCTTCTGTTTGAAATTTCATGTGGGAGATTCTCCCATGATGTCCCATAAAGAAGTAGTTGTTGAATTTGCATTGCAATACGGTCTTTGTTTATGCGAATACACCAAACATTGTCTGTGTTTTTCGTTAGTAGTAGACATGTCGGTAATTTCCAGTTTGGGGCAATTCCAATAGTGCTGCAGGGAACATACGTCCTTGTTCCCGGTGGGCATATGCACAGCACGGATGTTCTGCTGGAGAAACCTCTGCCAGTTTTCCTAAGTTAATTCTAACATCCCGCATTCCCGCCAGTGTGCGTGAGAGTTCCAGTTGTTTTACGTGTTTGCCAGTGCTCGGAATTCTGTCTTTTTCGTTTTAGCCACCAGTCCAATCTCTTTCTTATTGGCTCGAAAGAATTCTTTATCTATTCTTCAGAGCCACCATGTCTCTCCAATTCCTTCCTCCCCCCTGTGTTCCTCCTGCTTGCCTCTTCTAAGGTCAGAAGTAGCCCAGTTCTGAGCACATCCCAAGGCCACGCCTCTCTTCCAGAGGATTCCCTTGTCCCTTCTTTTATGCCCTAGATATTCTGGTGTCCCAAAAGGCAGTGGCGGTGATGGGACTGGATAAAATCACAGGCAGGGGAGTTTGAAGCCAGCTCTATCTCTAACCCACGTCCCAGATCTGGAGAAATCATTTAATCTGTCTGAGCTTCAGTTTCCCCATGTGACGATAGGAATATTAAAAAGTACTTCGCCTCGTAGAATCGTTAGGATTTAATGAAGTCACTTATATATGTGCTTAGAACCATGCCCAGCACATGGAAGGAAAGAGTGAGTGAATGTGCGATATTCGGTACACAGCCAAGCCATACTTTGAAAACCGAGGAAATAGCCACTATTATTGTCATCATTTCCAGACACCTCTGAGCCCCGCTGTGTGGCATCCCCAGGATCCCACCCGGCCAGGAGTCCCCTTTCCACAGGGAAGACGTGCAGCTTCCAAATGAGCCACGATCCGGGGTGTAGAAGCTGTTGACAGGGGCGTCTGAGAGCAGAGCAGGTGTAGGTCGCGCAGGGGACAGCGCGTGATCCACTCTCCCCACCAGCCCCCTCTGGAAGCTGAAGGAAGCAGTGCTCCCAGGACGTCTGTGGTCCTGATCCTCCAGCGCCCCAACTCCCCACACCCTCATTCTGTCCCGCTGTCTGTCTGTAACTCCTCCTCGCCCTCTAGTTCTCTCTCTTTTGTGACTCCCGCCTCTCTCTCTGCCTCCAGGTCTCTCTCTGCCTTATCCAATCTTCATCTCTCCTCCTCCCTCACCACTCCTGCCCTCTTCCCATGTGGCCACTTGGCCACCTCCCCACGAGCAGAAAGGTTACTAGGTTGGTGA
>NW_011918343.1:0-877 GCF_000151845.1 Pteropus vampyrus | reverse complement strand
CCCCATGAGAATCGTTAAGGAAGACAGTTTCATAAACAGAGTGATGACGAGAAGCGAATTTATTTTCAGCATCTCTCTGTACAGAGAAGGCACCAAAAGTAGAGAACAAGAAATTGCCCTGTGTGTTAAGGGGGAAGCCAAGAACTGAGAATGGAGGGAACCGAAAACTCATGGTTCTCTGGCCCTCACTTTCTGGCAGGTCCTATTCTCCATGATCTCACTGAAAGAACCAAATAAGGGCAACCACACGGATGCTCCCTGCAATCACAAAACTTAGACCATGGAAATGTCATTCATGGAGATGCTGGATGAACTGACTGGAGCCCACCCACACTAAGGAATAGTATCAAGTCATTTCAACGACTAATGCAATTTTATTTGAATCGACAGGGACTGATGTTCACAAAATGTTATTTAGAGAAGCAAGCAAGTTGCAGAACCATATCATATTATTTTGTTTTTATAAAAAGTAATAATGATATGTATATTGTGAATGCATGCACATATGTTATGTGCATATATGCATATTAACATATATCCAAAATGCTAATAATGCCAAGAAAACATGTGGAGAGGAAGATGTCAAAATGCTAACAAGAACATGGAAGAAGTTCATCTTTTAAGTTGTACATTCCTGAAATGCTATAATGTTTATAAAGATACCCTTGATTTGAGAACAAGAAATGACTATTAAAAAGAAAAAGAACAATCTTATGCCTACTCTTGCTCCCCTTCTCTCCCCCCAGCCAGCATGAGGAGCCATGGGGGCAGAGAAGAGGGCTGCCTCCAGTCCCTGTCATTACCCTACCATGTGTCATGCCATCTGGCCTCAGTCCTCAATATTAGGTCACCTCCTTGTCCTAGAAAGTGAACAGGA
>NW_011918342.1:0-1765 GCF_000151845.1 Pteropus vampyrus | reverse complement strand
CTGTGCTAGCAACTTGATTCTGGGACATGGGAAGGGGTTTCAGTGGTTCAGTGGACTAAATTGTTGGTTTCTTCATATTGAAGCAATACCAGATTTTGAGGACATTGGCCGGCTTTGTAGACAGTCTTCTTCTCTAGTCTCTCTTCAAACACTTTTGAAATTATGCAGATATCATCAGTAGTGGATGATCACTAAGTTTTCCTTGTTCACTGTGGAATCCTAGTAATCTTTATGTTGCTGAAACCCTGGGACCTTTCTCAGATTTATTAAGATCTTAATGAAATCGTAATAGATGCTACTATTTCTTGTCATTGATACCTGATTTCATGGATCAACTTGGAGGGTTTTATGGAATTTGATCTTTTGGAGGAGCAACAAGCATTGCAGAGAAATGTATGGAAGCTATTTTGTTATGGGCCTAAATATATTTTGATATACTTAACTGGCATCATAAGCACACAATTTGTACACAATTCTGGACTTAATATGATTGTAATGATGGCGCTCAAATATTGAATATTATTGATGCATGTTTCAGTAAGAGTGATACTATACAGATTATTAATAATATTATTTAAATATTATTAAAAGATTATCTGACATAATTTACATAGTATGTGCCTGCTAAATACTAGAGGAAAGCAGACAACAGGCAGGCAAGAAGGAAGGGAAGAAGAAGAAGGTTGTCTTTGACAAGGAATCTGGCCAAGGACAGGGACACATGGCCAAAATCATAACCACACTGGAATATAACAGACTAGTATTTGGAGCACGTGGGGAAACCCTCCTTTCAGAAAGGTTAACATGATGGTGTTGACTTTGGACTTGAAAACTGTAATGTGCCACACATTAAAGCTGGCTGCTAATTAACTGTTAAATCTGAAACAGGACTATTTAAGGACACCAGCTGACAAATATACAGTGAAGAACACTAAGAAATAAAATTATACACTCACCACCACAACTGCTCAGGCAGTCTATGAGCAAACATCCCTTGACTGCTCATCACCATCAGCGGAGCAGGCACAAGTGGAGAAGTCGAGGGGATGGGCAGACTACACTTCAGGTTGCACAGCTGTCTATGAGGGTCTCCTGGTTGTGGCAAGCAAGTCTAGGCTTGAGATTTTAATTTGAAATTGAGATTTTAAATTGGACTGGACTAGGTTTTAAACTGAAGTAACTGAAGCATTGAACCCGGAAGTGTTAATATTAACTTTAATCAGATAAGATAAATTCCTGCCATTTTCTCTACTATAAACTTCTCAATATCCTTTGGTATAAGTACTTTGTGAGGTTATATTTTGAGATTATATGAACATAGGCAAATATTCTGTCCCTCATCAAATCTTCATCCCTGTGTTTTAGCTGACATTAATGATTCACTAACCTCATTTCTCCTATATTTATTATTTGACATTAAACTATAAGGAAGAGGTTCTGTTCTCCTTGTTTATTTGTTCATTCATTTATATCAGTATAAACGAAGATTTTTATTTTCATCTATATAGTATAATCTATTATTCTACTTATTTATTTTGTCGATTAAATTGTTCTAAAAATGCCCAGCAGCATGTCATTCAAGCTGGTTTCTAGTTACAGACTGTTGATTTTCTTTTCCTTGGTCATTGTTGGAAATTTTTCTGTTTCTTATTGTGCAAAGTGATTTCACATTGTAGCCTAAACATTTTTGCTGTTAAGTTTTGTGCATTTGGGTTCTGTTAAAACTCCACAGATTATTCAATTTTTCTTTATCTTTCTTTCTTTC
>NW_011918341.1:0-7852 GCF_000151845.1 Pteropus vampyrus | reverse complement strand
TCACAATATCACACAGTAATATGACTCAGATGTGGGAGAGACAGAACAACTTTATAAATCGTTTTTTCTAGAGTTTTCGCTTCACCTTGTTCCAAATACTTAATGGCCATCTATGAAGGTGGCTGTGGTCACACCAAGCGTCACCATTAGCCTAGCCAGGTCTGGCAGCAGAGCCAAAGAGGGAAACTCCAGGGCAGCCCGCCCAAGTCTCAGACTCCTAGATGCCTGTGAAATGACCCGGGTCACGTGGTCCCGCCCTTCCCAGTCACGGCTCTGTCACTCTTCGGCTCTGGGCCATTTCAGACGGTTTCTTGCGCTTTCTTGCCATCCCTCCATTCCCTGCCCTGCATTTGACTGGCCCTGTTCGATGCTCATGGCCACAGGCCTCTGTCAGAGGCTTTAGGAGCAGCCCGGGAGCGTCGGAGCCACAGTCTCCCGGCCCGAGGGATCGTGACGGGTGCTTCCCCCGGGCGTATTTCGAGCCAAAAAGTTGGTGGCCAGAATCGTCGCGGCAGGTTCTAAGGTTTTCATGGATATACAGTGAAGCCTGCCCACCCATCGCGTTTCCGTAGTGTAGTGGTTATCACGTTCGCCTCACACGCGAAAGGTCCCCGGTTCGAAACCGGGCGGAAACACGCCTCTCTCTTTTTTCTGAGTCTTACATTCACAGCTCGAACTAAAAAGAGGAGTGCTTTGCCATACGGTAGGGTACTGTGCCAAGGATGCATTTTCCATTCCCAAGAAACACGGCTGCAGTTTGATTACCAGCCCAAAGCCTACTCGCCACTACCAACCGGGTCTCCACTGTCTCCTCACAGTCACACTGGAGACCGAGCAAGCCCACTTCCGGTCACCTTTACATCCAGGACTCCCGCTGACCTTCTCGTCTATCGCCTGCATCTTCTCTACAGGCTGAAATCACGCAGGAAATCGTGCTCGCTCCAGCCAGCCAGATTCACAATTCTCGGGCCATCGGGAACCACACTCAGGAGGGTCTGGTCTCCACAGGGATCAAACTGTTGTCAAGTCGCTTACCTGGACCCCAGAACCAACCTCGAGACGATGTGTACGAACACCAAAACGACCAGTACCCGAAAAGGTAAACGTTGGCAATGTCTGCCATCCAATCGCAGAATGCCGGCCAGACAAAGAGGCGGGAAAGCAGGACTCATAATGAGGACAATCGTCAATCAACCAGTCGACCAGTCAATCAAAAACGACGCAGAACTGGCGCGATGTTAAAAGTAGCACAGAGGACCCGAACGCAGTTATGACCGCGTTCCATGTGTCCAAAGACTGACGTGGAAACGTGCGACATATTCGAAGGACCAGAATCAAACTTTAGAGATGGGAAAGACACACGTTCACCACATGGAATTAACGGCAGATTCGAAATCGCAGAGAAAAGAGCAGGGGCCATAAAGCCATGACAATTGAAAATATCCAAAATGAAACTCAACAGTCCAAAAAAGTATTATTTTTTTTTTTACAATGAATGGTGGGACAACTTTAAGGGGACTAATACGCGAGTAACTGGAGTCCTGAAAAGACTGAGAGAAGAAACAATGACAGAAATATTTCCAGTCATGACAAAAACTATGAAGCCAGCGAAGATCTCAAGATCTTGGCTGAGGTGCTCCTGTTGTCTCCAGGCACGAGACACAGAGGCCTGAAGGACAGTAGCAGAGAAGGCCTCTCTCGGCTTAAGTCCGAGAGGAGATGTGCGGAGGAGAAAGAGCTGCAAAAGCTCTGTTGACTTCCTTCAAGTTCCAACCGCGTCCCTGGGTGGGCTCGAACCACCAACCTTTCGGTTAACAGCCGAACGCGCTAACCGATTGCGCCACAGAGACCCGCGGAAGCCCCGGACTCACGCTAGCACAGAGCAAGCCATCGATCACCGCTAGGCGGAGCCACGCGCCGGTTGCCCGACGGCCGTGCGGGCTCCAAAGCCTCCGAACACCCAAGACGTGGAGTCCACGCAGCCCGTCGCTCGCGTTTGAAACCCGTGCGTTGGGCGATTCCGAAGACAGAGGGGCAGCTGAACGGCCTCGCTCCGCCTAGCTCCACTCCCGCCTCGGATGCCAGCGCCCCAGAGACGCCCCGGAGACGCCCCGGGCCTCGACCCCCAGGGCCTGAGCCGAGTGGGGCCCGAGGGAGGCCGAACTACCGGCGGCCTCCCAGGGATGGCTCTTCGCGTTTGCTCCGGCTGCACCTGACCGTCTGCGCCGCCGGCGCTCGGCTCGCCCCACTCGGCCGCCGTCGGTGGGGCGGGAGCCAGAGAGGAGTGGGGGTGGGAGGGGTCAAAAGGGGCAACCGCGAAGAGGCGGGAAAGCGCGGGGGACGCGATTTTCCAGGAGGCTCCTGCAGAGGCTCAGGTAGGATGTGGGGAGATGAGAATTGCTGGGGGAGGGGGTGGGGCCGGGGTTTGTTCTGTTTTGTTTTCTCGTCTCGTATCACAATTAGAGGAAGGGAGGGAATAACGGAGAGCAGGCACGAAAGAGAAGAATACGCACACCTGCCTTTGTCCGAGAACAAGGCAGCGCAGCGAATGGGATGATTTTACGTCAAACGTCGTAGAGCGAGGACGGTCCCTGCCACCGGGCGTGGTGATCGTCTAGTGGTTAGTACGCTGCGTTGTGGCCGCAGCACCCACGGTTCGAATCCGAGTCACGGCACTGTCTTCTGGACTGCCTGCCACCTGCCGTCTATTTACACGTGTTCAAACCCGCCCAGGCCGCGCAGCTTCTGGACCTGCGGGCCGCGGACCCGCGCGTTCCGCCGCCCCCCTCCCCCCTTCCCAACACGCACTTTTTTCTGAGTCTTACATTCACAGCTCGAACTGAAAAGAGGAGTGCTTTGCCATACGGTAGGGTACTGTGCCAAGGATGCATTTTCAGCGCACCAACCTGGGGACCTGGACCTTGTTTCAGTACAAGGGAAGTCTTTGGTCTCCTTATACTCGCCATATCAACCTCTCTAATATACTCTCAAGGATTTTTAAATGCCCGTGGGCAGCCACTCACACGCCAAACGGTATCCGTCAGGACCGCACAGCTGAAAGAATGCAACAATTGTAGCCACAGAAGTGATGATAACGGTGGCCACGTGACTCCCCGTCCTGACCACGCAACTGGTAGAAACAGGCGAGCCTGATGTGTTTGCTTGCTTTCGGAATGCGCGCTTAAATGAAAAAATGACTAGCATCCTTCCGGTAGTCAGTCATCCGTGAATATCCCGAGACCCCTCGTGGGTTCCACCGACTGTGCGTTGGAAGTAAAATGGGCCCAACCTGGGGATTCTACCTGGGAAACTGCACTGAATTTTAAGGGAGTGGGTGAGGAATGTGGCAGTCTCAACAACAGTTGCCCCCGCCCCCGCCGTTTAATGGTTTCCGTAAATGCTTCACACCAGATCGATCCTTTCCTCAAATAAGGGCAGTTGAGAAAATAAGAAATGTTCAGTTGCATCCTTGGAGTCCATGGAGATCCTGGCTAGGGAAGTTCAAGTACTACCAACTGGGAAGACTGGGGACCGTCATTTCATTCACCGGTACTCGGGTCATCGTCGTCTGCTTTGTCTACTTTGGCGAACTGGAGACGGGGCCTCCACTCACCCGTCACCAGCCGCGGGAGGTCGACCTCGTGGTAGGAACAGGGCCTGAAACCTCGCAGGATGTTCTCTTCTCTTCCGCCTAGCCAGTAGCCCAGTAGGAGAGGATTCTCAGCCTTCTTTCCCGTCAGGACCCTTTTGGGGTCCCTCGTGGGCAGGACCGAAGTGAGCGGCTGGGTTCCCCTAGGCGTGCCTCCCGGCCTGGGCGCCTGGAGAGCTCAGGCTGAGCCAGGACCTAACTCCCGGCGGGTGGAGGTCGGGCGCCGGGGGTCCGGCACCGCAATCAAACCTTATTCTTCCCCCGGCACGGCGCACCTGCTCGTCGGGGATGCCTAGGGAAGCCGAAGAAAGTGGCCCTCAGCTTCTCTGCAGGCGGACCCAGCTCTCTGCCCGGCCGGCCCCCGTGGACGGGCTCGAAAAGAAGGCTGGTTTCGAGGCAAGAACCCAAGAAAAGGCCTAACGGCAGAAAACCCCATGATCTCGAGATGAAGGTCTCAAACCCTCACGTCCAGTTGAGCTGGGTGCCGAGCACTGAATCGACCCCTGCGCCCTGATCAGGAGAGAGTCGTCTGCTCAAGTCCCGAGACCAGGAACAGCGGGGACTGTGCGTACCGCGGGTTCTCAGTCCCCGGAGATTTGGAGCCCCGTCCCCAGGCCCGGGCCCTTCTGGGACGCTTAGGCCCTGTCTGGAGACATTTTTGCTGGTCGCTTCTGGGGTGGGAGAGAGGGGTACGTGGGGGGTAGGGGGGCGCGGAGAGAGTTTCCCCCTGGCATCTGGTCAGCAGAGGCCAGGGGTGTTAACGCCTTGCAGTCCACGGACGGAGCCCTCCCGCACAGAAATGATTCGATCCCAAAGGTCCACCCTGTGCAGGTGGAGAAAGCCCGGCGTGGACCCACGTCCACACCCCCGACAGACGAGTGAACACGCAAATTAGACTCATTGGATGTGGGGAAACCCCGGCGTTGGAGTTTCCATCAACTAAGATGGGAAAAGTGCGGGTGTGGCGGGTTGTCGGGGGCGAGAGCCGGCGTCCAGGTCAGGACGGCGGAGCCTAGCTGGAAAGCGTGTTCCGTCCCCGCCATCTCGGTCCGCGCAGCCCCTCGGAGTCCTCTCGGAGGCTGGAGAATCCCGGGGTCTCACCCTGGGCGCCTCCCGTCTCGCCTCCTCCGAGCCACCCGGTCCATCGCCCCGGCCCCGGCGACCTTCTCTCCACGCGCGGCCACCTCGCAAAAGCGCGTCTCCGGGCCGGTTCTGAGGGGCAGCCGGGACGGGACAACTCGTTCCAGGACGTGTGCACCTGGAGGCCTCGGGGCGCTCGTGGGTTGTCCGTGGGCTCCTTCGGTGGAGAAGGCGGGGAGAGAACTTGGTCTTAGGAAAGGACTCCTGCACGACGAGCGCCACCCAACCTCGCCCAAGACCCAGAGCTTACCAGAGCGCTGGGAAATGTCACTCCGCGGGGAAGGAAGGAGCGAGGATGTCCCTTCGCGGCTCCCTGGTGGTCTAGTGGCTAGGATTCGGCGCTTTCACCGCCGCGGCCCGGGTTCGATTCCCGGTCAGGGAAACTTTTTGCGCCGACTGGCATCTGTCACCCGGCCAGAATCTGTCTTCTACATCCCCCGTAGAGGCGTGTGGCGTGTGCTACCCGCACCGAGCCTTCAGTCCCGCAGGTTTTCTGCATGTCAGCCGCCCGCACGAAGGGCTTCAGACGGCTCCTCGGTGGCTCTCTCGCTCAGGTTTACACGGCCGCGCGGAGGTCACATCAAGGTGGGTTGCACCCAAGCCCGCGCTCCAGGGCGCCGAGCAGGCTGAGCCGCACCCGGTGGCGGGATGAGTGCGCGCCCCTGGACACGGGCCTGGCGGCTGGGGCTCCTCAGCTCCGTCCACACGTGAGTGCTCACTCGGCCTTCGGAAGAGGTGCCCGAGGGCCACCCCCGCCAGGGTTGACAGGAAGGCGAGCGCTGGGTCAAGCCCTCCAGGGCTGTCCCGTCCGTCGACTAAACGGTGTAGGGACGTGACGTGAACGGACCCAACAAAGGCGGCAGCAGGTGAAGTAGGCGCAAAATGGGAAGCGCTGACCGCTGCCACTAGCGGAAGGGAGGAGTAGGAATCAACACCAGAATGTCCAAGCAACGGTACCACGGTCAAATCCCACCACGGCGACAGCGGCTGTGGCCTTTAAACCGTCGAGACTCTTCCAGGCTCCGGGCACGTTTCCCCTTGTCCCTTGGACGGTCGGTCCGAAGACCTGTTGGGATAAACGTGGTGTTCCCTGGGCCAAGAGGAGAGAGAGCGAGAACCCGAGGAGGTGACGGGGACCCAGCCCACAGAGGCCGCCGGGGGAGTATGCAGATGACACAGCGCAGTGGCTGCCGGTCGCTGGGTCTGCAGCCGCTGATGCACGGCGATCTGTCGGGGGGGAGGGGCGAGGGGGGCCGACCTGGGGTCTCCCGTGTGCATGCGTGGGGGCTTGGGGATTTGGTGGCTTGACTTACATTGTTTTGCCGAGTGCGGTTTGGAGATGAGGCGAGGGCCGGGTGACGGGGACGGCGGTGACCCTTAGTGAACGGTGGGAGGGACGGGAGGCTGCACGAAGCTTGCAGGAGGACCGCTCATACGTACTTGGCAGAGGAGACACCACGGTCAGAAAGGTGGTTCTCCCAGGGCGAGAATCAGCCATTGCACTCGGGCCGTGCTGACCCCTGCGATTACCCCACATGTGGGAGACTCGACTGCACAATTCTGCTAGTGGGGGACTGCGTGCGCGCTCTCCCCTCATCTGATCCGTACACGATAAGACGACATCTCCTCCGTGCTGCTGTCCCCCGCGCCGCACTATCTTGCGTGTCTTCTCCGCTTCTTGCGCCATGCCTCCCAGGCTCAGGTGTCAGGGCTAGTCTCTCCACGGCGCTTTTGGCCGTATGCGTGCGTGAGTGCGCCCAAGCCCGCGGGGGCTCGCGCCCGCACCGCAAAGGCCACACCACCAGCCTATGTTGCCTGGAGAGCGTGGCAGACGTCGCCCCCAAGGCCTCGCGCTCCGCAGTCCCTCTGAGGCCAGCTCCGAACTAGGCACCCCTCCCACAATTGGCCTCGAGGCTCCCGGCTCCCTTGCCAGCGCGCCCTTTCCCCGCCCGGGCCAGCCAGCCACCTGTTCTCGCCCGGAGTCGCCCTCCCCTTCTCCCTCCTCCTCTTCCACCCCAGCTCTGTTCTTGGGGAAAGAAACACCTCTCCACACCCCCACTCCTCAACCTGCGGGAAGCACCCAGCCGCCTCTCCCGTGCTTTGTGGAGTCTTGCCCAGAAGAGACACCCGGCAAGTGCTCCACCACAAGCCCCGACTCCTCCGCGCGCTGGACCACCAACGAGCGACGCTCCCGTCAGCTCGTCCTTCCGTCGGAGGTCCTTGGAGAGAGGAGAAGTGATCCAGGATGATGTGCTCGCTCTTCAGCGTCTCGTCTGAGACCAGAGGGAAAGAGGGCGAGTCTCCCAAGAAGGCAGCCGCGACGCCGGGTTATCCGGATGCTTCGTGCGTCTCACCTGGCTGCGGTCGTCTCCTACCTCCACCCCGCCCACCAACCACTGGGATGTCTGCGGGGCCCCGCAACGGCTCTCCTTCCGTGACCTTCTCTCCTGACCTTCGCTCCCAGGTGAGACGTGGCCTAGCGGTTAACCCGAGGTCCAGCGCGCGAGCCAATGACCTGATGGCTCTTTGGGATCTTTCAGGAGAAAGGCCGAAAGTAGCAACGGCTTCAGGTCCAAATATTCAAAATCGCAGACCCAGAGGAAACACTCGTGGATTGAAAGGTAGGAAGTCGCGAGAGAGGAGGTGGTTGCCGGAGGTAGGCCCATCGCTCCTCCATTTTCGCGAGCACCCCACAGCTCCTTATTGTCTCCTGCTCCCAGATGTGTCCCAGATGAATGCCCTGAGGATTTCAGTTTTCGTTTTCCTACTCTTGGGTCTGGCTGCCACCTGTGAGACGTGGAAAGTCTTGAGAAGAGGGAAGAAAATGTAAGGCGGGCTGCATTGGCCGGGAATCGAACCCGGGTCTCCCGCGTGGGAGGCGAGAATTCTACCACTGAACCACCAATGCGTCCTCTCCTTGCTGTCCCAGATGTGTCGTCGGAAAAAATGTCTAGGGACACTAATGCTCGGAATGTCATTAACTGGAAAATGGTAATGGGCAACCATGAAAATTCATGACAGCACCTTAAGTTCTTATTGTTGAATGAAAGAAGTCAATCTTGA
>NW_011918340.1:0-1577 GCF_000151845.1 Pteropus vampyrus | reverse complement strand
GGCTTCTTCGAGCCGACCCCAGGCTGAGGGAACTCGGCCAGCGGCCTCGCCAGACTCCTGGGACTGCTCTCTCCTCGTTCCTCCTTCCATTTCATCCACAAATCTGTCCTTCCCTCTGGACCCCTACCGCGTGGTATTAGCCCCGGAGAAGTGACAGAGACTCTGTGCTCAGTAGAAGGACGAGACTTCAGGCCATGGGAGCCCAGCCCATGTCTGTTTCGCCCTTGCATGAGGAAGACCCAGGAGTGTTTCTAATTCAATGAGTTGAAGAGCTCAGAGATCTGGGCTATAAATCCCAGCTCTGGCCAGTTATGTGACCTTGGGCAACTGGTTAAGCTCTCCGAGTCTCTTCATTTATAAACTAGGGATAACGATGATATCTGCCATCTTTAACTTAATTCTCGCTGCGAGGCTCAAATGAGGATGCCTGTAGCCTGGTACGAAATAAATGCTTAATAAAGGGCGCATGTGATGCTTTTTCTGATCCTCAATAATGAGGACAACTGCGTGAAGTATTTCCCACTCATCCGCTTGGTGGTAGGTCTGTGGCCGCTGTCTGTCCCCACGGGCCCCAGAGATAAAATGGGCGGGCCCCGGTGCGTTGCTCCGGCCAGTGCTGGCAGAGAGAACGGGAAGAAGGATTGAGATCCACGTGCTCAGTGCTCTGGGGGAGATGGGACATTGGCCAGGTGCTCCGGCAAGCAGTTATAACAGTCACGCAAACCACAGACTGACGAGGGCCACGGGGGAGAGGTCGGCAGGTCAGAGAGGCCAGGGTCACTTCGAGGTGGACAGAGGCAGAAATCTCGTGGTTCTCTGAGAGGCAGACTGGTCGGAGAGCCGGCCTCGGAATGCAGGCGTCCTGACCGAGTTCACGTGGATTCACCCTTTAGATGCAAAAGGCCGTCAGGGGCGGAGGCTGGTCCTGGACGGGGCAGGAGCCGCTGAGACAGAGGCCTGCTCAGTCCTCAGTCCGAGCCGGGGAAGGAGAGAGGCGGGTGATAGCAGGCGTGGAGACTTTCTATTCTCACTCCACGTACCAGCTCTGAGTCTTTGGCCACGTCCCCTCACGTACACGATGCCACCTGGCCTTGTGCCCGCCTCTCTGTTTTTAAACCGTAACCTGAAAGTTCCTTTGGGAAGAGACTCTGCTTCTTTGCCTCCGTGTAACCCACATGTCGGTTAAGAGGGTACCTCGTTTATAAGACATTCATCCAATAGACTCAGATCCCGTGGCCACATCTTGGGGTTGGGGCGGGCGGCCAGATCCCGAGCTTTCTGCGAATTCCTAGGTGCCGACACTTTCACAGTCACTTCTAGTTCGGACTCCCTGCTCCCCTGAGCTCTCCTGTCCCTCACCTCTCTCCTCCCCACTGAGTCCTTTCTCACCCCCATGCCAGCCCCACGGTGGACCCAGACTCTTTCCCTACATCCCCCCAAATGCCGTTCATACGTGTCATACACGAGGAAGGTTACGTTACAGAAGCTGAGAAGTTAATATCAGTCGTCCTTACCTGGCGAAGCCCCTTAGCCGGCGCCCCTGTGGAGGTTGCCCACCCAAAACCTTTCCGTGTGGG
>NW_011918339.1:0-923 GCF_000151845.1 Pteropus vampyrus | reverse complement strand
AAAAGCAGCTGTGCCATTTGGGATGAAAACACATTAGCTTAAGCTCAGCATGCCAGTTATATACCAACCAACAAAAATTGCGAGATACTAAGGGTGTAGGATGAAATATTGTGTGACAGATAGTACCTGTTTTCTATTCAGAAATTTCTGCCTGAAGACTGTCAAGCACAGAGTGACGGATGAGGCCTCTATGGCATTTCTTCCAGATCTCAATACTTGCTATTTGGAACATGAAAGTAAGATTTCTTGCGAAAGCAACAAGTCATCTATAAAATGTACATTGAGAGGCCCTAAAGGTGGCCTACAGTATACTCAGTTGTAGCTAAAGCTGCCCTGCCGTAAAGAATGAGAGAAAAGATTGCTTTCAGCAGGCTTTCATTGACACCAAAGCTCATAATACAGGAAATTTTCATTTTTCTCTTCAATTAGATAAGAGAGCTACAGATCATATGGACTGATACCACAATTTTTGTGCAAATGCAATTCACTGGGTTCAGTGAACTTTGAATGGACAGATTAGTCACTAATAAACCAAAGTGGCCTCTTGCCTCTCTTAGCATGCTAACCAGAAGATGAAGGAGTCTTTCTTAAAAAGTCTTTAAATTACTTTATAATCTTTTTTCCAGGTGTCACTTTCAATTAGTCAAGTGATACTTAATGAAATAAAGTAACGTTTGACTAGTAGTTATAGATTTTACTTTAAAAAGTTGATCTTGAATATTATATATTATAATATATATATCCATATATCTCCTCAGTTTAAATACAAAAAGAATGTTCACAATTTTAAATTCTAGTTAGTTTTAATTGGTATAGGTTAGCAAATCTAAAACTACTATTATTTAAAAACTAAGTAACTTGAGTCACTATTATGAGAAAAAATTGGAGCCAGGTTTCTTTTTTTTCCAGTTTTATTGATATAT
>NW_011918338.1:0-1066 GCF_000151845.1 Pteropus vampyrus | reverse complement strand
CATTTTTACTTCATTTAGATTTTTTCATAGCAATCCTTAGGTCCTTCATTTCCTTTTGTTTTTTTAAAGTTATAGTTGAAAGTATTTTTATATTATTTTCAGGTATACAGCATAGTGGTTAGACATTTATATCATTCCTTTTGTTTTCTTACAGTTGCATAGAATTCCATTGTCTAAATGAACCATAATTTTTCTATGAGCACTTTATTGATGCACATTTATGTTAATTCCTGTATTTCGCTGCAGCAAAAACTACACTTTCCCTCCCACTGACCTTATCCAACTCCAAACGTGCTCAGACAGAAATAAGACAGGATTTTGTTAGGGACAGAGGAGGTTACTGATTTGCCCACCCAGGACCAGAGAATAATGACTTAAATGATCAGTTCGGATCAACTCTGTTCAGATAATTCTATGTGACGACACCTAGTGGAGAGGGTTTTGAACTCGGGACTTGATAAAAGGACAAATGTATGGTTTTCTTACCAAACCTGGTTATAGTTCACTACATCTGAAGTATGTGAAGCAGATTCCCACACCTGTGTCTGGTCCCTTTTCAGTAAGAGACGAGGCTCACCCTGTCATTGAGGTGGAAGCACCTCTGTGTTTTCCTGCTCGATTGTCATCCATCACCATCTCGCCGCCCCAGGTGTGGCTGCTTCTAGCTTCAGAGTCCTTTTTTTCATGCTTTTGTTTGGTCAGTTGCCCAGGTTCGGTCGTTAGCCTCTGCTCCTTTATCAAGCTGGTTTCTACCTCAAGCTTAGTCTTCCCGTAACACTCTGCAGAAGTCTGGCCATGGCCGTGGCTTGCTGCAGCTCTGGTTGTATTGTAAGGGTGCCATACCTATCCCCTCAGCCTTTCCACCCTTCCTGAGAGGTAGGAGAGGAGAGCTCTTGGATTCTTCAGTAGCGTAGGATCGAGTGCCACTCTCAGAGTGCCACTGTGAAATGTCCCTGGGCAATAACCACCTGTGTAATCACATCCTGCCCCACTTAACAATCGCTACACTTGTAGATCTCTCTTCACCTTGGTTCAAGAAGGATCTCCATAGTTCTTTGACCTTGAA
>NW_011918337.1:0-2850 GCF_000151845.1 Pteropus vampyrus | reverse complement strand
TTTTGTGTCATACTTGTAACCATCAGAAGAACTATAAACAGGAAATGAGTGCCTCTGAGTATAGGGCACATGGCTTTTCATCATAAAGCCCTTGTTGTATATTGCTTTTTTTTTTTTTAAGTTGTGTACATGTATTATTTTGATTTTAAAAACTTTTAAATTTTTTTACAAAACAAAACATTTTACTTTCGATATCCTTCCGTATCGGTATATATAGGCCTACATGATTCTTTTAAAATGTATTATAAAAGCTTCATTGATTTAGAGAACTAGGAAAAAAAAAATTGTAAAATTTGTATGAAACCGTAAAAGACCCCAAATAGCCAAAATAATGTTGAGAAAGAAAAGGCTGGAGAAATCACATTTCCTGATTTCAAGATCTATTACAAAGCTACAGTAACCAAAACAGCATGGTACTGGCATAAAGAAGGCAATGGACAGCGGAACAGAATGGAGAGCCCAGAAGTAAATCCACACATGTGCAGTCAAATGGTCCTCAACAAGGATGCCAAACACACACTGGGGAAAGGATAGTCCCTTCAACAAACGGTGCTGGGAAAACTGCATATCCACATGCAAAAGAATGAAATTGGACCCTTATCTTACACCACAAAAAGTCAACTCAGAATTTCATAACAAACTGTAAAACTCTTAGAAGGAAATAAGAGAAAAACTTCATGACATTGATCGTGACAATGATTTCATTGATATGACACCAAAAGCACAAGCAACAAAAACAAAACTAAACAAGCAGGAATATATCAAGATAAAAAGCTTCTGCACAGCAAGAGAAACAGTCGACAGAATGAAAGGGTAACCCGCAGAGTGGGAGGAAATATTTGCAAATCACATATCCAACAAAGAATCTCCAAAATATATAAGGAACTCCTACAACTCGCCCCCCCCCCAAAAAAAAGATTTTAAAATGGCCAACGGGTATATAAGATGCTCCACATCACTAATCATCAGGGAAATGCAAATCAAAACCACAATAAGATATCATCTCACACCTGTCAGGATGGCCATCATCGGAAAAACAAAAGATGATGTATTGGCAAGGATATGGAGAAATTGGAATTTTTGCACACTTTTGGCGAGAATGTAAAATGATTCAGTCATTATAGAAAACAGTATGAAGATTCCTCAAGAAATTAAAAGTGGGATTACTTTATGATGCAACAATTCCACTTCTGGTATGTAGCCAAAAGAAGTGAAATCAGGATCTCTAAGCAACATCTGCCCTCCCTTGTTCATTGCAGCAGTATTCACAACAGTCAAGATGTGGCCGCATCTGACAGACGAATGGATAAAGGAAATATGGTGTGTGTGTATATGTATAATCGAATATCATTCAGCCATAAAAAGGAAAGAAATTCTGCAATATGTGACAACATGAATGAACCTTGAAAACATAAGTGAAATAAGCCAGTTACAGAAGGACAGATACTGCATGATTGTACTTTTGAGGTGTCTGAAATTGTCAAACTCATAGAAGCAAAAAGTAGAATGGTGGTTGCCAGGGGCTGAGGGATGGGGAAGATGGAGAATTACTGTTCAAAGGGTACAAAAATCTCGGTTATGCAAGATGAGTAAGTTCTAGAGATCTGTTGTACACCCCTTTGCTTATAGTTAATGACACTATTGAGAATGAATTTCATGTTGTGTTTTTACCAAAAAAAAAATTTAGGATATAATTTACATAACATAAAATTTATCCATTGTGTATAATTCAATGATTTTTAGTAAATTTGTAGAGTTTGCAATGACCACAATCTAGTTTTAGACATTTTTTTATCACCCAAAAAGTTTCTTCAACCCAGTTTGCAGTCATTCCTCACTCCAACTCAGGCAACTACTGATCTGTTTTGAATATGTATAAATTTGGCTTTTCTGGAATTACATATAAATGGAATTGTATAGTATTTATTATTTTGCATCTGGCTTCTTTCACTCAGCAAAAGTTAGTTGAAGTTCATCCACGTCGTAGCATGTATCATAGTCCATTCCTATTTATTCACTTGTATGGATTAATACTAAGTTTTGTTCATTCATTTTTTAGTATTTGGTCATTGGGATTATTTCCACCTTTTGGCTATTATTAGTAATGCTGCTATGAATATTAACCTACAAGTCTTTATATGGGTATATGTTTTTATTTCTCTTGGTTAGATTTCTAGACGTGGGACCGCTAAGTTATATATTTTATGTTCAACTTCTTAAGAAAGCCCCAAATTGTTTTTCAAAGTGGCTGTACCATTTTACATCCTTACTATTAATACATGAGAGTTCCAGTTTCTCCATATCCTCACCAATACTTGTTTTTTTCTCAAGGTCCAGTTCGTTTTTTTCACATATTGATATCCAGTTGTCTTAAAACCATTTGTTATTAGGCTGTCATTTCTACCATTGTTACTTTTGTGAAAAATCAGTTGGCCATAATATAAGGGTATATTTATGTACTTTCAATTCGATTCTATTGATGTGTATGCCTATCCAGATGACATCACCCTGTTCAGCTATATGGTAAAATTTTGAAATTCAAGAGTACAAATCCCTCCGATTTTGATCTTTCATAAAATGATTTTGACATCTACGTCCTTTGTGTTCCATATAAATTTTAGGATAAGAACCAATTTCTACAAAGGACCTTTTCCGTGGAGATGGCACTGAATACATAAATCAGTTTTGGAGGGATTGCCATCTTAACATTTTGAGTGTCCAAATCCATGACCACGGAATGTCTCTCCACTTATTTACAGCATTTTAATTCCTATCTGTAATATTTGTCATTTTCAGTAGTCCGGACTCCTTTTGTTAGTTATTCTGAGTATCTTAATCTTTTTGAGCTAT
>NW_011918336.1:0-3427 GCF_000151845.1 Pteropus vampyrus | reverse complement strand
GGATGATGGGCGGATGGATGGATGACTGGTGGATGGATGGATGATGGATGGACAGATGGACGGATGACGGACGGATGGATGGATGGATTATGGATGGATAGATGACCGGCGGATGGATGCATGATGGATGGATGGATGAAGGATGGACGGATGGATGGATGATGGGCAGATGGATTAATGATGGATGGATGGACGGATGATGGGTGGATGGATGATAGATGGATGGATGGATGACAGGCGGATGGATGGATGATGGATGGATGGATGGATGGATGGATGAATGGATGATGGATGGATGGATGACGGACGGATGGATGGATGGGTTATGGATGGATAGATGACAGACAATGGATGGATGGATTATGGATGGATAGATGACCGGCGGATGGATGGATGATGGATGGATGGCTGATGGATGGATGGATGGATGACTGGTGGATGGATGGGCAGACAGCTGTGTTCTGCGAGTACATGGACTGTCCGAGCTCCTGGACCTGTCCTCTCTGATGCCATAGACCCTGTGCAAATGGCCCAGATGGCCTGTGGCTTTTCAAGTTGTCCTAAAGGAACAAATCAATGCCACATGCTCACCTGTAAGCATATTGTTGAGTCTGTTTCTTAAGTGAAGTGAGGAGTACCCAGATATTCATCTTATTGCAATTATCTTATCGTTCATTTTTGATATGATTTTTATATATTAAATATATAATTTAAAATTAATTTTTAAACGGAAACAAGAAGATGCCGCCAGTTTCATATACTGACGATAGGAGTGGAACCTAGTACATTACTTGCAAAGGACATTTCCATAAAACAGTACTGTACACAGTGAAATCTCTTTTGCAAAAAGTAAAATACCTTTTAAAAAAGTATGTGTGATGCGAAGCGTCCGTTCCACTTGTAGAAATGAGCCGATGAAGTAGAGAAGCATGTGCCCGGCGTTGGCCTAGAGTGTCCAACACCCCGTCTGTAGGGACAGATGAGGGGGGACCAGCCAGACATCCAGCAGCAGGAATTTAGTGAGTAATCGATAAGGTACTAAAACAGTGAAATACGTTTCTCTGGATAAGTATGAACGGCTGCTAATAATATATTATTATTTTTTGTAATTTATGAAAAATATTTTTAGTAAATTTTATTTTATTTTTGTAAAAACAGACTGTAGTATTACACGTGCATGGAAATATTTTGAAATCTATATCCCAAGTCTATCTTACAGACTTGGGTGTGAGTTTAGAACTTTATGAGTGTATGTTACATTGTTAACAAGAAGAGTATCTTTTCATTTTGGAAACTATAAAATCAAGTAACAATGTAGCTTTAGAAAGAAGATGGGGCTTGGGGGATGCGTCAAAGCAATGATGTCGATTCAAAAGCCGCAGACCACTAAAGGAATGAACCCACACCCGTGTTTTCCACGCGAGGAAATGGAGTGACCAGTCGGGGCGCCCCCGCCCGCAGCCCTCCGTGCAGGCCTGGCTTTGCTCGGCGGGGCCACGCGACGTCCCTCCAGACAGCAGGCCCCCTGGTCCCCCGGGCCCAAGCTTCCGAAGCGGCTCACGCTGCGGAGTGCGTGGCAGTCGTTACGTGGTCAACTGTCACCGCGGTGGCTCGACTGGGCAAGGTCTGCCGACGAGGACCCCGCTCTCCACGGCGGCAGTGACCCGCTGCAGCTGCCGACCCTGTGGGAGGCAGGGCAGTGGCCGGGCGAGGCGTGGCCCTCGACGTGCCCAGCACACAGACGGGACAGTCTGTCCGTCCCCACGCCGGCTCCCTCCCTGCGCCGTGACTGCGCCCCGCCAGCCCCCGCCCCCACCTTCCACTTTTCCCCACGAGCAGACGCGTCCAGCGTGGCTTCTGCCAGCTGTTGCTGGAGGGCCTAGGAACACGTGGCCGAGGTGGCCGGAGTGAGGCCTCGGCTGGAACAGAGAGGGAAAGGAAGTGAGGGTGCACAGTGGGTGAGGAGGCCAGCTCAGTGTCCCCCGGGGGGCGACGGCCTGCCCTGCCCTCCCCACACAAAGCACTGCCCCCCAGAGCAAGATCTTACCTTCGCCTGCTGCCTCAAATGACACCCTCGTCTCCTTGAAGCCCCACAGTCTCATGGCTTTTGTGGGGCTCTTTGCGGGAGCCCCCGAATCGCACTCGACGCAGGGCACCGTGAAGACCCCTCCCCGCACGTCCCTGTGGCCGGCACGGCCACTGCCGGCTTCCGAATAATGTTTACATTTGCTTCGCTTCAGCAAGTGCAAAAGGAGGGTTTTTTGTTGCTATTTTGCGACGAAGGTGTTTTGTGATTATTTTCACTGAGAATTCTAATTAATCTGTCCTTTGTCCGTCAACAACTTTCACATCCCTCATTTCTTAACCAATCGTATTTGAAAAATAATAGTAACCTGCTCGCAGGATGTTCCCTACGCACATGCGCGTAACGTGGCAGAAACGCGTTTATTCCGAGCCTGACTCCTTCTTTTGCACATGTGATCACACAAACCTCATACAATAGATATTTTCTGCAATTTGCTTTTTTCACTTGAAAAGAAAGAGTGAGTCCGAACGCCACTTACCTGTCGCATAGTATTCCATCGTGTCACACGCGGGCCTTTATTTACCCGGCCTGGGATCGATGTCCATTCTCTCAGGGTATTAAGTGGTGGTGAGCTTGTTAGTCCAGACAATGCCGCACCAAATATCTGCTGTGTGCTTGTGCAGTTGTATTGTACAATAAATTCATAGAAGAGAAATTACAATTGATTTTTTAATGGATTTATTTGCAGTCATAGTTACAGAATCGTAAATGGTACGGCTTGCGTGACAACAGGCTTTTTCATCGAGTGCCAGACCAGAAGGAAACCTGAAACCTGACAAAGACGATTGTGGCAGAGGAAATGGCTTTCTGGGAGGGGGCTCCCTGGGCCATGTTTTTTACATGTAAACATTTCCTGGGGAACAGCGGGGAGGGTGTTTGGCTTGGGGATCTCCAGATGCGGGGGACCCTGGGGGCTGCAGAATGAGGGTTTGCAGGACTGGAGTCCGCGGTGGACCCTCAGGAGAACGGGCCCGGACGGCACCCGACGTCCGCCCAGCTGCGGGCTAGAAGGCCGCCTCTGCGGTTGAGCACGGGCCGGGCGGCGGGGAGGGGGGTGGCGGTCCAGGGGCTCTGGGACACTCTGGGGCAGTGCGTTTCCGGCCGCGGTGGCTTGCGAGCACTAAGAGCTCGGGCCTGGCAGCTTGGGGACCAGGAGCCTCGACCGCCGGTTCCCCTTGTGGCTTGACGAGGGGCTAGGTCGGATCATCAGACGAGCTTCGGCTGCGGGAAGCTCCCGGGACCCCTCTGGAGTTGAGGCAGGCCTCGGCTCTCCAACGTGATGGCCAGGTTGCTTGAGCCTAAGAGTGACACAGAGCGAGATCGTCGAGCTGCTGCTTGGGA
>NW_011918335.1:0-1382 GCF_000151845.1 Pteropus vampyrus | reverse complement strand
CCGAGATATAGTTGGTCACTCTTTTATTCACTGAGCTGAGAGCCCGGTTCACTGATTTCCTCGCTTCTTAGTGAAACCTGGGTTTTAGAAGCCATGGGATCCCGTGGGATCTGGCCGTGAATCAGGCCCCGGCGTGTCGAGTCCATTCAGCTGCGAGGCCCTGAAGAGTGTGCGTTTTCTGTTTTGAGAGAATGGAGTCTCTCAGGTCTCCCCACCGGTTGCATTACTCGGGTCTTCCTCGTCCTTAATGATTTTTCTACTTGATGTGTGATGCGCGTGCGTCAGAGTCTTCTGTGACTATTTTGGATCTTTTTTGCCTTTTTAAAGAAATGCTCTTTGGTTTTTTTTTTTTTTCTTTGCCTTGCGAATTGCTGGTGCAAAATGATCCAGTTAGATCATTTTCACCTTTGATCAGTTAAATCATCGCGTCTCATTTGATTACTCGTCGGGCAGTGAGTGTCTCTCTTCATCTGATTAGATACTTTTGCCTTAAATTTAAACTTACCTGAGAAAATTATCAAAACCCTACTTTATGTATTCATGTTAGGCCTTTGCAAAATCATCATAATTTTAAGTTTTTTGAGTCCCCTTCCTTCAGATGAGTCACATAACATTTTGCTTTGCTTTTACCATCCAGTGTTTTCTTCTAATACGTAAGAGGAGTATTTATACTCATCGATGCAACAAATTTATATCTGGTTCTAGTTCTGTGATTTTGTTTTAAGTCTTCTGTCTTTATGTTTTCCATCTTCTGCTATATTATCTGAGCTGTCTGTTTTGTCGCGACTGTGCTTGTGTGTATTTTTTTCAACAACAGTATGAAAAAGCAGTGTTTTCAATATTATAGTAGTTACCTTTCTGTATCTTCCTTGGCCTCAGACCTTTTTGTTGACTTATCGTTTTTGCTTGTGTGTGTTTCGGTTGGTTGGTTTGTTTCCGTTTTCACGTGGACTCACACGGATTCTTGAAATCTAAAATGCAGCCAGGCGTCCGAGCCCGAGCGGCCCTTTCCCCTAGGACAGTTTTCTTTTATTATATCTTTGAAGTTTTTGCTGCTTTTAAAATATTCTGTTCTTCGCATACGCCGGTTCCACGCAGGCTGACTTTCCTCGTCTCGCCTACCATTTTTCCTTCCGTTCATTTTAGTTCCTGTTTTTTGTTTTTTTTTAGCTTATTTGGCTTGATTTTCTCACACCCTCCTTTCGTATCTCTGCATCGTCGCCGGCGTCTGTTCCACTCATTCCGCTTCTAATGGGACTTTTATTCCTGAAAACGTGGCTTCCGTTTATTTTTACCGTGAAAGTGGTCTTGTTTTCTTTCGTGCCTTTCGTTCCTCCCCCTGTCGGTCGTCTACGTTTCGATTCTTCACATTTTTTGTGCTC
>NW_011918334.1:0-1440 GCF_000151845.1 Pteropus vampyrus | reverse complement strand
TTGATGTGCACTTTATTATCGCTAAAGGAGGCTCGAAGATTAACCAAAAAAAAAAAAAAAACCCAGCGCCGTGCAGGTCAGAACAGAGCGGAGCTCGCTGGCTCTGGGGCGGCCGCGGCGGCGCATTCGTAGCCCCCGTTCAGCCCGCCAGCGGATGGATGTCCTGCAGGTGCCAGGGGACCGTCTGCGTCCCCTCCCCCGCCATCCAGGTCCGTGCGCTCCCCACGCGGAGACCGCGTCTGCCCCGAGCCACTGCACAGCCTAACTGTCACCCGCAGGTAGAGCGGTGGCGAGCTGTCCGAAGGGAGTCAGCTGGCGGCACAGGCTGTAATGTCAGTCAATGTGCTCTCGTCTTATTTTGGTTCAATATCATTTCCCAGCCGCGCACCTTGTGAATGACACGCGGATGCAGAACAGCACGGAGCGTCCTCCCCGAGGCAGACGTGTGTCCTGCAGAACGTTAATTATTCTATTTGAATTTTCGAGTCCTCGTCTTAATGTGCTACCCCAATTCTGGCAAAAAAAAAAAAAAATTATGGGGAAGATCTGTGTCACCTGTCCTAGGATTTTATTTTGTTTTATTGTAATGATGGTCTTTATATTTTTAGAAGCAGCGAACAAAAGGAAAGGCCTTTCTAATCAAGAGTATTCTTTGGGTACGGAGCATCAGACGATGTTTGTGGTAAATAGAAAATAGCGCTCCTGGGGCGCTCGGCGGTGACATTTAGAAGCGTGTGTGTCCTTCGCAGGTATTTTTAGTGCGGTTCGAGGAACGGCTCGGGACTCGGGCCGCGGCCCCGGGCGGCGGTGGGGGCAGCGGGCGGGCCGGGCCGGCCTGCGAGTCTGAGTCTCGGTTCGACAAGTTCCCAGTGAGAAGGAGGCAGAGCCGTCGACGGGCAGGTTTTCCTTCCTGAACCTTAGGGACGGGGCGCAGGCCTTCGGTTCCAGCATGTCAGAAAAGGGCTGTGGGGGAGACGCGCGCTCGGCAACCCCCATCCCAGGCGTGGGGTGCCCATCGGTGGGGGTGCTGGGAGGTCGACAGCAAGTTCCTGCCCCGGCTCATCAGAGGGTCCTGGTGGACAGAGCCTGAGCCCGGGCTCCTTGGAAGGCTCTCCAGGGCGCCCTGCAAGCACCAGACTAAACGCATCGCTGCACCCACCAGCCATGAGTCAGCTGGGGTGGAGAGTGGCCCGTGGTGACAGCTGGGGCTCCAAGGCTGGGCAGACGCTGAGGGGCCCGGCCGGGCCCCGCCATGTCCGGCGACACCTCCTGTGCGCCCCGGTCTGTCCGCCCAGGTCAGACCCTGTCCTCAGGCCTCCTCGCCGGGTTCGCTCGTGTTTTGAACTAAAGCGGTTGGAAACGGCCCTTCGATCCACGTCCACACTCCCACGAGCCAAGGTTAAAACTAAATGCCCGCTCCTGCCCCAAACGGAGAGCTGA
>NW_011918333.1:0-2137 GCF_000151845.1 Pteropus vampyrus | reverse complement strand
GTGTGTGTGTTGGGGGGGGGCGGGCACCTCCCTGGGGTTGGTGTCGACCAGCAGTTACTGTCGAGAGTTTGTCCTGGAAGACGAGACAAGCCTAATATTTTTTGAAATCGATCTTCCCAAGAAAATAAATAGAAAGCAAATTATTTTATTTGAGGCGATTGTATATTTAACACTGTAGTTATGGGCAGGCTTTAGTGTCAGCCAGTGAGCATTTGCGTGTACTTAGTAGAGCGGTTGGTGGGCAAGACAGTAGAGCCTCTGGCGGCATTTATTGATCTATTTCTGGCATATGAATCCCTAGACAGGAACTGTCTGTGGCGAGATTTTACGACCTCGGTATAGATCCAAAGCTTTTAATGCACCTTTCGCCTTTATCATAATGTCACTGAGAAAATCGGACCGAGTACGGATGGCCTTCTGACACCAAATTCTGTGTTTAATTATGTGAAGATGGCTCTGTTTTGCACAGATCTGCTGTACCCGATGAGGATAGGAATATAAATCAGGGTGTTAAACATTTAAAACACACTTCCAGCCTCGCTGGATACCGATACCTGGTATGCTCATTTCTAAAGCACATGAGTCTCGTTTCCAAAAACAGCTTAGCATAAGCGCATTGTAGCCACCTTGCTAACTGTTCCTTAACGGCTCTATTGAAGTACAGCTGATATCTAAAAACGCACGTATTTAGCGTCTATGGTTTGACGAGTTTGGACATACGTGTACACCCGTGAAACCGTCACCGCGATCAAGGGCATACGCTTCTCCGTCATCTCTGGAAGTGTCCTCAGACCGCCCCATTTCGTGGTCCCACACTCCTAATTTTTAAGTGCACAATGCGGTGTCATCGACGAGAGTCGTGGTGGCACAGTGGCCCTCTGGGAGCTCATTCGCCGTGTGGAAGTGGGACTTCACACGCGTGGCACAGCAGCTCCCCCACCCTGGCCCCGGCCCCCGGAGCCACCTTCTGCTCTGCGTCTATGCGTCCGGCTGCTTTAGACGCCTCCTTCCGTGGAATCCTGCGGCATCTGTCCTGTAACTGGCTTATTTCACCGAGCATCATGCGCTCGAGTCCCGTCTGCATTGTAGCGTATGCCAAGGTGTAACGCAGATTCCTTTTTAAGACTGAATAATGTACGATTGTATGTATTCATCACATTGTCTTTCTTCGTTCATCTGTTGATGGGCATTTAGGTTGTTTCTGTATCTTGGCTGCTGTGAATCCTGCTGTACAGAACTCGGGAGTGTAGTTAGCTGTCTGAGAACCCGATCGACCTTACCCGTTTTAATTTTGAGCTGTCTGTGGTATAAACACTGTCAACGGCCTAGCCTAATTAGCTCAAAATGGATCACAGGCCTAAGTGGAAGATGCAAAACTCCTGGAGATGACCTAAGAGAAAAGCTAGGTGTTGCTGGGCCTGGTGACGCCTTTCCAGATACCAAAGACAATCGATAATCTGAACTTCATTAAAGTAAGACATGCCCGCTCTGCAAAAAGGCAGTATCAAGAGAACTAGAAGATAAGCCACATATTAAGAGAAAATATTTGCAAAGACACATCAGATAAAGGGCTATTATCCCAAATATACAAAGAACTCTTAAAACTCAGCAATGAGAAAGCAAACAACCTGATTAAAAAACGGGCCAAAGACCTAAACAGACACCTTCCCAAAGAAGACGCACAGATGGCAAACGAGCACATGAAAAGATGCCCCACAGCACGTGTCGTCGGGGAAACACAAACTAAAATAATGAGACACCAGCTCACACCTGTCAGAACGGCCAAAACCCGAACACTGACAACAGCAAGTGCCGGCGACCAGACCGGCCATGCCGGTGGGGATGCAAAGTGGTTTGGTGGTTTCCTACCAAACTGAGCAAACTCTCACCGCACGACGCGGCAGCCGTGCCCCTCGGTATTCACCAGAGGGGTTGGAAACATCCACGTAAAAACCGGCACGTGGATGTTTACAGCAGCTTCGTTCAAAATCTACAAATCTTCAAAGTGACCAAGTGTCCTCCAGCTGTGATGGATAAACAGACTGGTTCCATCCAGACATGGAGTGTTATTTACTGTGAAAAAGATGAGCTATCGAGTCATGAGAAGACACGGAGGGACCTTAACGCATGTGACTAA
>NW_011918332.1:0-1224 GCF_000151845.1 Pteropus vampyrus | reverse complement strand
CCCTCTGTCCTGGATGGCCGGGGCGCCCTTAACCTCTTAAGGAGTTGGACGGGTCACCGGACAGCGCCTTGAGCGCCCATCAGCGAGTCAGGCCCGTTCCCGGGTATCCTGCGCCCCCGACCGGCTCCCTAATGCGTTCGCGCGTGAGCTGCTCTCAGTAAATAACGGCTCGGTGTGGGTCAGATTAAAGCAGTTGATGTGAAAAATTCAATGCCCAGTGGGGACAGTGCCTTAAAGACGACGTGGAACACTGCCTTAAGGACGGCCTGTGAGCCCAGCAGGACGAGGAGGGTTTCTGTGCGCGGGGGGCCTGGCCTGGGGGCAGAGCCCCAGAGCGGAGCCTGTCACATGGAGTCGGGGCCCGCACCGGGTGGGGAGAGTGTCTGCAGGGCGGCAGAGCCCAGGTAGGTTGAGGAGGGTGTCCCCAGTGGGGTGGCCTGGTGTGGGGCGTCAGCTCAGGAGGGGAGCGAGGGCGTCCATGGGGCAGGATAGTCTAAAATGGGGGATCACCTGAGCAGGAGGGTGGGGTGTCAGTGTGACAGGAGGCTGGTCGCGTACGGGATCGGGCTGTTCCAGACGATGGGGCCCCATCTCAGGTAGCAGCTGTGGGGGGCGACGGAGATGAACGCTGAGTTGGCGCGCCAGAGTTGGAAGCATCAGCGTGGATCCGTGGCTTCGAGCACACAGAGTTCTGGAACCGAGTGCAGACGTGAGTGAGGGTGTGTGTGGGCCCGTGCATGCCTAGCTCACACCTGCATCTCCTGGTCTGCCACCGAGGGCGCCCGGAGCGCCCGCCCTGAGGCAGAGAGTGCCCGGATCTGAGCTTTGGGCTGCAGCTTTCCACTGGGAACCAGGGCCCCAGGGTGAAGACGGGGTGCCAGGCCGGGGCAGGGAGCGAGCGCTCCAGACTCATTTTCTACATCTTGTCGGCCAGAATGCAAGGAGGTGCTCAGAGTGACGAGGGCATGTCGAAGACTCAGAGCCTTCGAGACCGTCGCATGCAGTCGGACACTCTGAGCAGCAGATTGAGTGTCATGGGCCCTCCACAGCGTAACATAAAGCGGTCCGTGTCTGTCCTGATGGGAGTCAGTGATTGGTGCCTCGTTGACCAAGGTCAGGGTGTCTTCCCAGTTTCAGGCTTAGCTTCCTCAGGGTACTGGCCGATGAGAGGAGGGAGTGAGCGTAGAGGGGGGGCCCTGGCAGACACCATCTTGACCGGGGTCA
>NW_011918331.1:0-1790 GCF_000151845.1 Pteropus vampyrus | reverse complement strand
GAGGGACGAACAAAGGGCCAGCAGCCGGCCACCCCGGCAGCAAACGCATCACCTCCCAGACCCCATGAACACCCCCGAGCAACCCCGCACGGCCGCCCCGACACAGTGTGCGGGCACACAGTCCATGTGACACGACCCCCCGCCTCTCCACGAGTGACGCCCACACACCCGGTCCAAAAACAAAGCTACGCGGCGGTCACAGCCACCGTTACCATCCGTGGACTGCGTTTTCACATATTCCCTCGTTTCATCTTTGCAACATCCCTGAAAGGTGGGTATTCAGAAGCCTTTGTGCAGGGAAAGAAAAACGGGGTTCAGAGCAGGGAAGCAACCTACCCAGTGGTCATCTTTGGTCACACGTCCAACACCATTGGCTTAGCTCGCAAAGACAGAATTAAGATGGCCCCGCGTCTGTCCATCTCCAAAGCCCACGCTTAGAATTACACGAGACCGCCTGCTCAGGGGTGCTCTCAGAAGATTCCTTCTCAATCGAAATTTCCCTAAAGCCAGGAAAGATGGAGCCAGCCATGTAGATGTCGCCGCCAGAACAATGCCCCCTAAAGGTGTCCACGCCCTGACGTCTGGAACCTGTTAAAGCATCAGGGCACGTGGTGAGGGGGAGTCAAGGCTGCTCATGAGCTTGACATAGGGAGAGTGCCCGGGATCACCCACCATGATCATATCATAGGCTCCTTATGAGCAGAAAAGCAGGGCAGGAGAGGAGGTCAGAGGTGCCACACTTCTGGCCTTTAAGATGGAAGAAGGGCCATGAGCCAAGGAAAGCCGGGGGCCTCGAGCAGCTGGGAGAAGCTAAGACACAGATTCTCTCCCAGAAAGTCCAGAAAGAATGCAGCCCTGCTGACACCTCAACGTCAGCACAGTGAGGCCCAGTTCACACGTCTTAAGCTACCGTGTTCGTGGTGATTCGTTACAGAGGCAATAGGACACCAGAGTCCCTAAATTGGGAGGAGCCATGGTCGTTTTCTGCTGCCACAGGATGAGGACAAGCTGAAAGGGAGCCTGGACACGCTCTTCCTCAGGGATCCGGGGACAAACCAGCCTCCTTGGAGAGGCGGAATCTGTCCCATCTTCTAAGACTGGGGCTCATCTGCCATAGGTGGGCAGCAGCTGTCTGTAAGGATGGCGCTGGCCTCCCAGGTAGCTGATTACATAGTATGACAAGAGGAGCCACTTGCCCGCCCCCCAGCGGGGCTGGGCAATTCATAGCGGACTTATCTGAATGAAGCAGCGGAAGGCAAGATGCTGAGCTGGGTCAGGCTGGCCCGGCCTGCTTGAGCAATTCAGCTATTAGGTCATTTTAAAACAAAAGGGATGAGCTGTTGAAAGGATTAATTATCGGCTTCTCGACTCTCCTGAAGCACAGTGGCTAAAAATCATTGCAAATCGATGTCTATTAAACCGCCTCTGAACATCCCAGCCCTTCAGGAAAGGGAACTTAAAAAAAAAGCGGGGCGAGTGGGGGCTGCTGTGAATTCAGGTGAGTTAGATGAAGGGCTACATGCTACACGCCCAGAAAATGTTCTGTCTGCCTGTTAACGGTACGTCCCAGGGGCTCCTGGAAGAGAAGGCCGGAACCAACACCTAGAGCCCAGCAGCACGGTCCGGTCCGGGGAGGAGTGGAATGAATCACTTGCAAGTCAGATAAATTGAACGTGGGAACGCCTCAGGCCGCCTCGAGCTCGTTTCCAGAATGACCTATGCTGCCTTTTGAGGCTGCCATAGGCGGTGAGAATCACAGGAGTCAAATCTGCCCCCACGAGGGTCCAGTG
>NW_011918330.1:0-1943 GCF_000151845.1 Pteropus vampyrus | reverse complement strand
TCATATTATTTACCCCTTCAGTCTCATAAATAACAATCTACTACTTCAATCAGCAACTCTATTATTCACCTAGTACTAAATTAATCAGACTTTTTATTTTTATGTGGGGACAAAAATGAAAAACCAATTGAAATTTAGAATTTGATTATGCTTTTTTAACAATAGAAATCTTAATACTTAAATGTTTATTTTTTCACTTCTTTTTTAAATTAAAAATATATGTCTATATGTACACAAAAATACATATATCTGTTCATATATATTTTTATTATGTTTTCCAAGCATAGAGTTGGTAAACAACAATTTAGCACCAAGAATTTGCTATTTTAGATATAGAAATACTTTCCTGTCTTTTTGTAGCTCACAAATAATTTGATCACTGCAGAGGGATAGAAAGTTCCATTTTCAATTTATAGTATGGGATTTTTTTAACTACAATGAGAAAGGCTTACCCACAAAATTTAACTGCAAAAAGTTAACTATGTAAGTACAGAAAGGGAAAGATTGTTTGGCTTCAGTTGTAACTTTCCTTAACCATACATAATCTTGATAGCAGCCAAAAATATGCTTCTACATAAAATAACACGAGGCAGATAAAAATTAACATTAATGAATGTCCAAACTTCAGTAGGAAGAGTTTAACAATCGTGTTCCATTGTCCGATTCTAGTGCACACAGGAAAGACAGCTGATATAATGAGGAGTCTGATAACTCTTTTATAAGTGGCAGATTTGTAAGAATGGGGAATGCTTATTTAGAAGAAAAAAGGATCTAGTAGAGGACATATAAGCTGTATTCAAATATTTGAAGATTGTCATGTTGAGAGGGAGCAAAACAGAATAAGAACCAATGAGTTCTATATGGGCTGAATAAATTGAAGAATTTATTAAGAATAAATAGGATTGACATAGAATGTAGTATCATGAAATAGAGAATTAAAACAAAACCTGGATTACCACCTGTCAGAAGTGCTGTTACAATGATTTTCTTCATGGAGTTGTAATAGATGTAACCTCTAGGATCATTTCTATCTCTAAATCTTATGAGTTGCTTTCTCTTGACCATCATGCTAGTCATGAGAATTTTTCTGAAGTGCTTTCCAAGCCATATTTTGCAGAACACAAGTTTCTGGTGGATGTTAACAGATGCCTCGTTGGGGGGGGGGGGCGGGGGAAGACTGTGGTAAAATTAATTTAGGGAACATTGTTTAGCATACTTTCTTCTCGGAGAATAAAAATACATTTGCATAGCAAAAGTTCTGAGAAGTCTTGCGTTAAAATTCCTTTTTAAGTTGGAATAACCCAACACGCTCTGAACTTAATTGAAGACAGAACACTTTTATGGTACACCGATTTGCAACCTGAAGGAACAGCATTGCTTGGAATATTAGTTTTGGAAATAACATTAATATACAATAGAAGAAACCCCTTAAAATTGATGTATATTTCATTTTGTAGACATTTATAAATGTTTACTATCCAAAGGAGAAAATTTGCATGTAGAGAAAAGTTTATTTTCTGAGAAAGTTAAAAAGTTATTACAAAGTTCCCTAAATACCTACCTTTTAGATACAAACCAATCATATATTTCAAATATTTTGTATACATTTTAAATGTTGACCTTATTCCTCACAATTAAATATCTAGTTAATGAACTTAGTTTGGATAGTTTCTAACCAGGGTTAGAGAATTGCAACTTTTGTTCTGTCTACAGGTTGATTTTTCTTTCTATAAATCAATTTTATCAAATTTGTAAGAATTATTCTTTTTATACTTGTATCATTACTTTCACTTCATTGTAAGCTCACTTTTATGAAAGAATAAAGATAAAATGTATATAATTTTCAAATAATTACGTAGGCACTGTTGTAAAGATGAAAATGGTAACACTATCAACACTAAACTGTTGTCTGGGAGACAGTGCCCCCATGTGATAGCTCATGA
>NW_011918329.1:0-2556 GCF_000151845.1 Pteropus vampyrus | reverse complement strand
TCAATTTTATGTGTGATGTTGTTCCTTAAGAGGAAAGAGCTAAAAATCCAGCAATTTTTAATGTTTTAATTACTACTGTAGATCTAGAAGACCTTTCATAACGAAATAATAGTTTTTAGTTTCTTTGTGTAACTTCCCGACATTGCTTAAAATTGTGAAATTTGTACTTATATAAGAGTTAACCTAAGTTCAAAGTCCAAACACTGTATTCAGTTGATGAAATTTTCAATGCTTTTTTTCAACAATGATATAAAGAATTGGAAAGAATACTTTGAATTAAAGTATTTTAATTATTTGTGAAACAGGTATATTTTAACTGTTTTAATATTTGTCATGTGTCTATACCACATGGTATAAGTGTTTTCTCTTTCTATTTGTCCTTATTTTTTCTTATTGTATTCATTTTTATTCATATACCACCCTAGTACAGGATGCGATGTAGAGAAAATTTTTTTACAAATGTTTATATTTTGACTCATTTTAAAAAAAAACGAACACTACTAAAATGCAATTCAAGAAGGCAACAGGACAGAAATTAATGTAAAAGTAATATTTATTCACAAAAACAACATTCAGTTAGAAATAATGGCAGAAAGAACCCAAAAGCTGGTATGATCTGAAGAAAAAATAGTATAATTCTTCTAACATTTAGAACAACATTTATTTAAATCTACAATAACACAACCACAAAAATAACTGAAAACACAGCTAACAAAAGCCTACATGATAATGGTTTAATTTTTCTAACATAACAAGTATGCAATATATGAAATTTCTAGGACTGGTGAAGTGGCTCATTATTGCCAGCAGCGTCCCAAATTCTTTCATCCTTTCTTTCACTTTGTTAAGGATGTGAGTCTTATTTGCATCTTTAATTCATGATCATAATAAGGCTGCTACAGATATAGCAACAAGTGATATTGTTTAGTGCACAACAGACACACATACATCGCATTAGTAAATAATTATAGTTATCTAAGTATGAAATAAAAATAGTATTTTTTCTTCAATGTACATGTATTATTTTTTCAAGCAGCTATTAAGCTGCTAAGACATAAATACATATATAATTGTTTAGAACTAACTACCAAATAAAATAAACTATTATTTTTTTTTGGTCACATAGTCACAACATACTGAAAAAATTACTGAGACAGTAGGGCACTGTGAACTAAGAGAGTTTGGAAATTTTTTCTGTAAGATTATCTGTCCACTGAAAGAAGTTGGGTAAGTCAAGTGTTTACTTTTTGTAGACTCCTCAATTTAAGCAAGCCAATAAAGGGGGGCTTGAACACTTGCACCTGTTTGTGTTGTCATCCCACCTGCTCTGTATGCCCCAATCCTAATTTTCTATTCACATACTTTATAAAATAAAGATAAAGATCTGTTAGTAGATTTGTAGAGAAAGCAAGAGAGGAAATAGCATGGTGGAAGTCACTTAACAAAGAGGATATTTTGTCCCTGAAGAATAAGATGAAAATTTTGCTAAGCAAAAGGATAATCTCTGTGTTAAAAGAACTCATAGTTGTAAATATTTGGCTAATGGCAAATACACTGTTTAGTGTAGGAAAATCTCTATCAATTATTTTTAAATAGCTTGAAAATATGGTTTATTTGTATATAGATCATATCACTTGTTTAAGGGAGTATTTAACTATGTTCATGTTCTTAAAAAATTAAATACATTTTTATAAAGCTCTAATGGAAGAATCACAATAGCAAGAGTCAAGCACATGATGAGCACATGATGTTTTGGAGTTCTGGCAACTACTTCATAGATCTCTTTAGTAGCCTGGCTACCACTCCGCATCTTTCCATTTGCTTTTATAAGTCGACTATGATGCTTTTGATTTTATCTTTTGAGCTCAGAAAACACGTTTAAATTTCAAGCATTTTAGTTAATTGCCAGGTAATAAATTCGCCATATTCTTTCATAGCAATATAGTACTCAGAATTAAGTAAAATAAGTTTGTATCTGCTTTATATTTTATAAGAAAAAAATCCATCATGAAACTTCATTTTGCAAATTGTTACTATAATTCACTTTTATAAAGCTTCCATATGCAGAAATTCCAATGAGAATATACCTAAAGTGGAGCACATTTTTATATAAAAATTAATGCTCTTGTCTATTCAAAGAGTACTTGAGGTTACTCTGTAGTTGCTTTTTAAGATGGGGATAATGGTTTAATGATTCATATAGATTTAAGTGATCTAAATAATGTTACCTTACTTGTACATAGTGTCTTTTTTATTTTTCTATGTGTTTCCTACATCTACTTTTATATTTTATCATAGGTAAGTTTTTATTATGAAAAAATAAAATATTATTATAAAATATTATACATATTTAAAATAAAATATTATACATATTTAACTATTCGCAAATATTTTTATCACATTTCTCAATATATCAAAACATATTTTGCTAATAAAGACTATTCATATATTTATTAACTTTTCTTTACTGTTTAAACTTATTTCAAATGGATTAGTAATACCTAACTTTGTCTCATGTGATACATCATAAACTATGATGAATAATTTAGATGACCC
>NW_011918328.1:0-2955 GCF_000151845.1 Pteropus vampyrus | reverse complement strand
CTCAGCTCTTTGATGCAATTTATTTTTCTATTTTTTTCTCAATTCATTAATCTGCTCTAATCTTGATATTTCTTTCCTTCTGTTGATTTTAGGCTTCATTTGTTCTTCCTTTCTAGTTTTTTTAAGGTGAAGCATTAGGTTGTTTATTTGGCCTCATTCTTGTTTTTTGAGGTAGTACTTGATTTTTTGTTCAAGAAATGTATATATTTTTAAAAAACAAATCTTAAAAATATAAAGTCATACTAAATCCTGTTTAGATATACATACACAGTAATGTGTAAACATGTGCATGTGGATAAAAGACAAGAATGAGTGCATCTGAATGAAGATATGACTTTTGTCTGAATTTTTTTTAATAACTCATATATACTATAAGCATTCATCTACTGTTACTATCTCTCTTTTACGAAGGCAGAAGAACAGGGAGAGTATTTTTTTTCCTCTTTGGATTCTCAGAACAGCTCCAGGCCTCACCCTTTGCCAGTGTTTGAAAATGTGTTTGTGCATGCATTAAAGTGTACAATTTTACACCTGTGAAACTATCTTCACAATCAAATTAGTGAGAATATCCATCACTTCCTAGAATTTCCTGCTGCCCCTTTGTACAGCCTCACTCCAACTCTCGTCCCTAGTGTGCCACCAATCTGCTTTCTTGAAGTACAGATTATTTTGCATTTTCTAAAACTTACATAAATGGAATGATATGTACTCTTTTTTTGTCTGATTCCTTTCACTCTGAATGTATTTTTAAATAAATGTAAATTGTATTATTATTAGAATAATGATGATGACCAGTGACTGAACTTAATCTTTTATATACATTCTCATTTAATTAATTGCATCTACAACACTCAGCCAAACTGAATTATAAAAGTGTATTTAATAGAGTCCTTATAGAAGGTGATTTGTTTCTAACAAAGACAATCACTCCATTTACAGAAGCTAATTCTTTTACTCACATAAGAGAAACAATGCATTATTCTCCTACAACTAACAAAAAGATGATTGCAATAAAATGATGCCTGGCAATTCATTTATTTATTTAAAAGAAGAACATTTTCCACCTATTTCAAGTAATTCTCACTTTCAGAATGGAAAGCATGCATTCCAGCTATAAAGTCCTGTATGAAGCAGGAATTCTAAACGTTTTTTGTTTTGTAAAGCTGCTTCTTAAGTGATCTCATATTTTAAAAACTCTCGTCACCCTTTCTAATTCTGCACGCTGGCTTCATGCCTAACTTAAACAGTAGTATTAGGAAAATAAATGACCTTTTTCATATAATCTCTTAAGTGAATGGAATATAAAAAAGATCTTTTTAGGAGCCAATAGTGGTTTTAGAAAATGGTTTTATATATTTAATAAAAGGAAGACATATACATTTCACAAACCCTTAGAAGGCAACATGCAGGATGTGCTAATATAATTCTATTTCAATAACTGAAGAGTCATTCAACAAATTTTATCCTATAATTATTTTACTTCTGTATTGTGGTAAAAAAAACAATTAGTCTCATCTGTAAATGCATATAAACCACACATCAAAACTATGCATATAAACCACACATCAAAAATATGCATATACACCACACATAAAAAAAAAAGTTTTCTGATATTTCTAACTAGTATACCATCAGTCAGCTATATCTGTTTGTTATATGTCAATCAGCAAGACATTATGCTAGGTGCTATGGGTGGTAAACAGCCTTTAAGGCACAGTTCCTCCTTCAAAGAGATTAATACTAATTGGTAAAGCATGCATATAATAGATAACTAGGAATATATACTGATATAAAATCAGTTTGCAAAACCACAGGAAAAGTACAGTGCCCTAAGTGATCAAAAGAAAGAGCCATTGGAGGCCAAGTGTTCTTGAGAGCCTGGGACTAAAGAACTGGAAATCAATTTTGAAGTGAGTAAGATTCAAACAAAATGGTGATGGGCGGGTGGGGGGGGGGGGCGGTAAAGGCAAGAAAAGGACCTGGCTAGAGAAATACAAGTCACTAAATGAACAAGGCAAAGCATAATCTCATAAAACGATAGTCTCATGAGGAATTGTGTTCAAGGGTCCAAAGGTGTCAAATTGGGTTTGGAGAACACAGAAGAGGGTTTGGCCTTTGGCCTAACCATCCTGGCCTTTGACCTAGGGCTCAGGACATATGTGCCCACTGTATCCTTCAGATAAGTCTGTATTTCCCTACACTCTTGTTCTCCCCAAAAGCATTGTAGAAGTTCATACTAATAGTTGTGACTAGAGGGAAAACACATATTTGAGTGGCAGAGATTGATCACATCTGAACTGAGCCAAGCTCATTAGGGTGGGGTTTAATTATTAACCTCTTGCAGTCACACAGAAAGCCCCAAAATATGATCTTTTGTTCTTGATACCAATGTTCTGAGATTCGGTGGAGCAGGCATTGCTGTCCACATAACTGAGCCGAGGCCACATGAATAATTTGTCTAACTAGAACCACATTCTTTGGGCTGCCATTTCAGGTTGTTGTTGTTTTTGGTTTTTGGTTTTTTTGTTTGTTTGTTTGTTTGTTTGTTTGTTTTCCAGTATATCAAGCAGCTACTGAATGCTGAACTTAATTTAAAGATTGACAGAAATTGAGTAAGGGGCAATCTGGAATTCAATTACTGTTAAAGAATGATGGTGACTTTTAGAAAACAGTAGTTTGTATTGTCTTTTTAAGTTATGTCATGTGTACATAATACATACTCCTTTTTACCAGTTCTAGACTAAAATATTGTATAGTCAATTATCAATGCTCAGCTGATTGAGAAGGGGTTTCAGTGGTGAGACGCCTAGTTGAAAGGAGGCACGAGGGGCCAACATGAGAATGAAACAGCAGGCACCCACTTTATTGAGTGCTTCTATTGCGGGGAATACACTTTAGCTCCATGCTCTATAGGGAACACATGGTCTCCACACATATCAGAGTACAATAGTGGAA
>NW_011918327.1:0-1108 GCF_000151845.1 Pteropus vampyrus | reverse complement strand
AATGTCAATTTTACTCTAAACAATGTATGAGTAGCGTTAGAGAAAAAAATATATTTAAAACTATATACAGTGGATATAAGATATATGTGTCTGACATAAAAACAACTTATAAAATGTTTTTTTTTTACTTATAATTATCTGTATTTGAAATGGCTTACAAATCTGTTAAACAATAAAACAAATCAGTATTCTCTTTATGCTTTTATTATATACTGTTTTAATTCAGAGATTTTTTTTTCATTTCTAAATAGTTGAAGAATTTTAAAATAGCAAACTAAACCAGCATTTGAAAAATGACAAAAATCATTGCTTAATTACAGGAATAAGTTAATAATATTTATATATCAATGTTTACTAGTTATTATCTTTGCTTTTTATTATAACTCTTTTTATTATAACCTCTTTTATAATAACTAGGTGAGAAATCTTAGTAGTGTTCAAGAAAAATATAGGTATATTTATCTTATTTGATAAAATAAACATGTCATAATCTTATTTTAGAATATTTGTCATTTTCAAAATGACAAATAATAAAAGGAAGAGCGCACTATACAACTAGAAATTGATTGTTATGACTAACAAATAACATTTAAATTGGCCTAGTTATTTCCTACTTCTTCCATAAATTGTAATGTTTTCAAAAATAAAGAAGATATACATTTGATTAAGTATATACATAAGTCTGAAAAGTATGGTAAACTCAAATGCCAAAAAAGTGCCCAAAATATAATTTATTATCATCAGAGAGGAGCCTGCTATACCAAGTCAAAGCTTTTAATGTTGATTATTTAGAAAATTAAATAATGTTCAAACAATATCAAATATAGTTTAGTTTCCTGGCTACAATATAAAATGCATTAAAATATACTAGTAAATTTTTTTGTTAAACTATTTTATAGTAAAATATTCTTTTATAAATATTTATTGATTCATTTGTCATACCAGATAATTTAGAAAACTGTACAATAATGTACACTTTCAGGACAAAACCTCTACATTTAATAATCAGAGGAGTGAATTAGTTTTCTATTGCTGTAATGAATTAACAATTTACTATAATTGATTAAATTAATAAATTTATTATGTCACAGTTTATGTAGGTCAGAAG